>NC_031998.1:2692893-2696256 GCF_001879085.1 Nicotiana attenuata
GCAAGCTTATGGTGCATCTTTTGTGGCATATGAATGTTATTTCTGAGAGTGAGTGAATTCTTTCTATCTTGAGTTCCTAAGTGTTCTTAAATTTTATTGTGTGGAACTACTCTCTTTTGTTGTGTGAGGGCACTTGATTCATGAAGGAAAGGTAATGTCAGTCACCTCTATATTAGAGTAAGTGGGTGAGTTGTGAATAACGTGTGGTACTTGCGAGTCAAAGCTTGAGGTGAAGACGTGACGCTTTTGTGCTTAGTCTATTTTAAAGACTCTTGGTGTGATGAGTTAGGAGAATTATTTAAAAAGGTCGTGTCTATAAAAAAAGTGTAGTTTGATTGCTCGAGGACGAGCAATGGTTTAAGTGTGGGGTGTTGATGATAGGCTATAATTGCATATTTTAGTCGCTTATGACACTCGAATTTACTGCACTTTAATTGAGTTTGCGCTTTAATCGCTAGTGTTTTGCACTAATTGTGTGTTTTATGCCTTGTAGGTGTGATTTCGAGCTATATAGATGTTATGGAATGAATTTAAGTGATTTGAAGCTTTGAAGTCTGAGTAAAAGCTCAAGGAATTAAGCCGGGATCGTGTTCGAGGGTCAAATTTGATAATTAAGTACGAACGAAGACTTGAGGAGGCATATTGTGCACTATCTAGTAAAATAGACATAACGTTTTGCTCAAAACTCCAATTAGGCTCCACAATATATGGTTGGAAAGATAACTCAAAGGGCTACAATTTTTATGTTTTACGTTTTTCCAAATTCCAAATGGAACAAGGTGAAAAACCGCGGTTCCACCGCGACCGCGGCAGAACCGCGGTAGAAGATGGTCGCGGACAACTGAAGAATCAGAGGGCATGTTTGGCCGCGGTTCCACCGCGACCGCGGCAAGAGGCGGAAATTTCAGGGACTTATGTGCAAAACACGGGATTTTAAGCCCCAAACCCTATATTAAACCAAGGAAGCCGGCCAAGAAAGGGAGGGGACATATTTTGGACACAAATTAGACCTAAGGAGGCGGAGAGACACTACTTTAGGGTTAGACAACACCCTTGGAGGCAAGAACACATTGGGAGCAAGGCGGAGAATTCTTCTACAAGTTTTTCCTTCCTCTTCCTATTTTTCATTGTTGGTTATGACTTTTAGTATTGTAGTTTTACATACTATTATGAATAGCTAATTTGTTATCTAGAGTTCTGATAGAACCTTTTGTAGGATAAATTCTTGTTATGTTTTTATATAATTGAGCCATAGCTTTTCTCTATTCGTTCAACTACATTTATATTCTGGTTGATTGAAGAGCTCTCAATTAGCTGTGCCTATTTAGTATGCATAACTCGGGAGAGAGTGCATATTTAGGTAATTGTTGAACAACACCACTCCCAGAGTATATGAGGGATCAATAACCGAGGGTTTAAAGGCGGGATTAGGGATAACGAAGCCTTGGGTGCGATCTGAAGTGAGCTGTATTAAAAGCCAGCTAGCGTAGCTTGGGAGAGTGCGTCTAGTAAATTGTCGTAATTACTCGGGAGAGATTTACGGTAATAAGAGTGCTCATGATCGGTAGAGAATACTTAGGCGAAATTATAGAAGACATAGCGGGAAGGATTCCGACAATAGGGGAAATCATAACTCTAGACCTCCTTAATCTTTTCTCTAACCCTCAGTATCGTTAGTTGTTAATTTATTATTTTAATTTGTTAGTTAATTAGTTAAACAGAAGAATCTTAATATCTATAAGTTAGGAATTATTCAAGCTTGTCTTCTTGGTAGTGAACAACTGTAGCTAAACCTTAGTTCTCTGTGGGATTCGACTCCGGACTTGTAAACCGGATCATATTTGCAACGACCGCATTGTCCTTTTTATAATGCATAGTTGGGCGTGATCAGTCCCCCCATTAGTGACTGATTACTTATATTGATAATTTGTTTTATTGCCCAAAATAATTATGTATCCTTTTTTATATATAAAAACTAATACTAGTATTCAATTTCTACTTTCTAGAGATAAGCATTATTTTCTACACTTTCTAACTATATATGTTTAAATAATCTGTTACCAAATAATGATAATGTAAAAAACTTTTACTATCAGATCACTCAAAAAAATCACAAAATGTAAAATTAGTACTTTTAAAAATAAAAAAAATTACTTTGTTATCATAAATAAATATAAATTAATGATATATTTTTTTTTTAATACTGACGATATAGTATATAAGTAACATAAACTCTTATTATAATCATTATCGGTACGTGAAACCCAGCTATGACCTAACAGGTAATGGCTCAGCAGACCAAATTGGACAACCTTTTTCAATCTTGTTTTTCTCTCCCTTTCTTGTGAGTTGTGAGCTTCCTTCTCTATTTTTCCTTTTCTTTTTTCTTTCATCTTGAAATTTTTAATATAGTAACTCTTAAAATTTTCAACTAGTTCGAGTTGTGAGCGAAGGGGAGCCTAGGAGAAACAAAAGTTGTTTCTGTATGTCCTATAGGTTACGAGTTCGAGCCGTAAAAATAACTATTAATGCTTGCTTTAGGGTAGGTTGTCTACATCATACCCCTTGGGGTGCAGCCTTCCCCGGACCCTATGTGAACGTATGATACCTTGTGCATCAGGCTTCCCTTTTTAGTTCGAGTTGTGAGCCATAGATGGACTCTCAAGGTTGCATAGTCACGTTTTTCACGATATTAGGATGGAAAAATTATGCAACACATCAAACATTTACACTATATTTAACCATTCATAGCTATACTTTCAGCAAATTTACCATTCGTAGCTATATTTGAATTTTATAGCAAATCAATGAAATAAGAGATTAATCAGTTGGTTAGAGCGCTTATTTAGTTAGCGGAGGTCTTGAGTTCGACTCTCAACAAAAATATAATATATTATTTTTCTATAGTTTGTATTTCGCCTTAGTTGTATTCGTTACACGAACAATTACAATGTATTCTTTGCACGAAAGAATACAGTTGACACAGACTGTATTTGTTGCGTGTTTGAATACAAGTGATACACGTTAGTAACAATTGAATAGTAGCTACAAATGATAATTAAACAAACTATAGTTATTAGGCTCTAAACTATAGTAGATTATGAAAGTTCCTCTAATAGGATTTATGCTCAATTACAAACGCTACTTTAATTATATGACGCTTTTTCACAAGAGATTAGTATGAAAATACAAAAACTCTTTGTAGGTTATTTTTTCTATTCAAATTGTAATCATTTGTTGTATATTTACCCTTCGAGGGTTGAGAGAGTTTAGATTTTAATTTCTTATTTTAGTTTTATTTTTCTTTTTTGGGGGGTTGGGGGGTTTGGGGGGTTGGGGGTAAGGGGGGGGGGGGTTATTTTG
>NC_031998.1:2696276-2717089 GCF_001879085.1 Nicotiana attenuata
GGGGGGTATTGAGGTGTTTTCAAATTAATTGATGACACGATTATTGAATCCCATATGCCGTGTTAAGTGAAAATGACCAATACCATGAGAGGTAGGTGAATTTATTGCCACGTGGCACCAATGAAACATTCTATTAAGGCACTAGGCACACATTTAACCAATTTAACAAAAATCATTTTTTATTACTAGATGTAGTAATTAAGAGTTTCTGTTACAAAAATTAAATTTTAAATTAAAAACTTCTTCATTTTAAATTTATCTCCAAAAATTTATGTAAATCAAGCTTAAAAAATAATTGAAACATGATAATTAGATTGGACATGGAGAGTATATATCTTCCCATTTTAATTGCTCATTTATACCACCATATTTTTGCACTTTACTTTACATGAATGCTTTTAATTGTCAACTATATCTCATAAAGTTTTATTGACGTATATTGTGTTAAAGGCCACATATTTAACTTATTTTAGAATCACATACAGTTTTGTGAATTACAATAGAGTTATTTGTTTTACTATTTGTGAGTTATTGTAACATATTAACCAACTATTGTAATTGCTAATATATTAAATCAATTGTCCAATTCCTTGATTTCATATTTAATACACTCATGTATATTAATAAATGCACTCTCTACCTTGCGACATTTATAACAACATAATAGAATATATTTTAGATTTTTAATGGATGGTGAACAATAACAATGAGTATTATTGAAAACCAATAACAATGAGCATTATTGAAAAATAAAAAAGCTTCACTACTCTTAAATAAAAAATCAGAAAATCAAAATAAACATTTAAAAATAGAAGGCAGTGACTTTGTCTGCATTCATTATCTTCAATATACATAGTGGAAAGAGGAAAGGACAGAATTGAAAAGAAAGCACATGTTTAAGATTTAACAAAAAAGTCTAAAGTCAACAAAGATATTAAGCAAAGCAAACTTCAAATTTATGAAGTCCATATATATTAATAAAATAAAATAATATCCTTTATGCATTTTCATTAAAGACAAAGGAATTAGAACAATTATCATCAATTAAGATAGTAGGATGAATGTGATTCATTTACCTTTAATTAGAGATTTCGGTTCGAGTCTTGAGAATTGAGAAATTTTCAAAGTATTTTTACATAAGTGGACCGTACGTAGCGTTAATTTCGATTAGCTCAGCCAATGAGTTTCGAATTTCAAATGGTTATAGGACAGGGCATCCCGTTGAATAAAGTATTATGCGTTCACGCAGGATCCGAGGAAGGACCGCATTCCATCGGGTGTGATGAAGACAGCCTATCTTAAAGCAAGCATTAGTGACTATTTCCACGACTCAAACCCAAGACCTATAGGTCACACGGAGATAACTTTATCGTTAAACTAAAAAAAAAAAAAAGGAAATGAAAATTGGAACATTTAAAAAATATTTAACAGAAAAGAAAACTCTATATTTAGAAAAGTCCAATTATGTACTGCACTATTAGGGATCGTTTGGTTGAAAAACAAGTTATCCATAATTAATTATTTCAGGGTTATTCCATCATCCTATAGGAATAAAAAAATACTACAATATCGGAATAATTAATCACAGAATTAGTTATATCACGATTTATCCCAACCAAACGTAAGATAAACTCATCTTAAATTTAGTTCCGAAATTAATTATCCCTTATCTCTTGTACCAAACGAGGCCTTAATATATGTATAACAATTCTCTATTGAGTAAACAAAAAGAAAAAAGGAAAAGCAATATCAATAGCAAAGAAAGCTGAAACATTTACTTCAAATACAAATTTACAAACACAACAAAGAAGTCATATACACAAACAAAACAAAACTCCACCCTTTCCTTTTTTCCAACCATTTATTAGATTCCTTCAATGGGTCTTTCATTTGTCCATTAAATTGTACAAAATTTTCAACTGATTGTTCAAACAAAAAAAAAAAAAAAAACCCATCTCAAATCCCTTTAAAAAGTTGTTCATAATTTTATTTTTTTGCTATTTCAGTGGGGTTTTCTGGGACTTTACGATACAAACTCTTCTGTGTCTTCTTGATTTTTTTTATTTGTGTGTGCTGCAGAGAAATTTGCTATTAAAAGGCTGAACAGAATTCAAGAACTTATAAAGATTAGATTTTTTTACTTTTTCTTTATCATTTCTTAAGTAAAAAAAAGCTTTTTTATTTAATTATTTTTGTAAAGATTTAATCTTTTGATGGGAAAGGAAGGACCTTGCTATCACTGTGGTGTTACAAGTGAGTTAATAATTCTTCACTGTATTTTTTTTCCACTTAAATTTTGTTAATTTTCAAGAAAGTTGGAGTCTTTTTTGTTTCTTTGCCCTGTTAGATTTTTTTTTTTTGGTAAATGTTTTTTTTTTTGGTTGCTTAGATGGTTTGTTCAATTATGGAAATAAATACCCTTATTTTTGTTGCTTCAATAATGAACAATATGGAACAATACTGTTTTGAGTTTGTATTGTTTGTGTTTTACTTAATTCTATGGATTTGAATACTGGTTTTTGAGTTAGAATTTGTTTCTGAAACTGGTTTTTGCTTTTATTTTAATACCCATTGACTCTATTGTAGAATATTGGTCTGTTGAAAATCTTGCTAATTAAGCCTCTTTGAGTAAATGGGCTATGTAAAAGATCAATTTAGTTCCCTTAATTTAACAGAATTGGGGGATATTTTGATTGTTAATGAATTCTTGATTTCCTTCTAAACTCTGTGATATGGATAATGGTTCCTTCATTTGCCTTGATAACGAAACGGGTTGGCTCCAAAGTGCTGGAAATGAGCATAGGGTACTTTGTGTAAACTCTTAAAATGCACTCAGAATTAGCAAAAGATTGCGTGTTGCAATACCAGATGCTTACACACATCTGTATCGGATATGTAGAACTAGTAAATGTAACATAGGTTCCAAATGTAGAAATGTACTTTGTTAATGTGACATTGATATGGTTCTTTAAGGAGCGCAGGCAGCACGTAAAGTGACAATTTGATGATGACTGATTTCTAAGTTCATGTTCCTGAGATTTGTAATAAGAAGGACGTTTATTCCAGGAACAAATGTTGTTTGATTGCTTAGTCGTGCTTCTGTTACAGTTGTGTGTTCACATAACTTGTATAATAGCACATTCTTAGTCAGCGTCTCACTAAGCGAAGGCATTGAGTTCCATTGGACAATTTCTGTATCCCCTGAACCAAGTCACTTGATTCCACTCCTGCTTGAGCTGATCTCGACATTGTGACGAGTTGGAACATTTTGATGAATATTTAGGTTGCATTGTTTAAATTTGGTGATTGCATAAGAATCACACCATAGAACAAATTACTCCAGAAGAAAATCTGTGTACGCTACGTTTGATAACATCTTCTTTGCAGTACTCTTTTGTCTTTCGCTGTATTTCTTAGGTTTGAACTGTAAATAATCCAACTTCTCTAGAAAGACGTGTTAAATTGGTTACTTCTTCCAATACTGGTGTTACTTAAGGTCATCTTGGATATTGGGATGCTTTTCTTTTGCTTGTTATTGACTCGTGTAAGAAATTCTCATGCACAAAGAGTGATAAACTGGTTCAGTTTGTGTAATTGCCAGATTTCAAGTAGGTTTACAAGAGATGTTTAACGATGTTACATTGTTCTTGGGAGTATAATTCTTTAAGCATGTATTTTTGTAAGTCCATCTAGTGCAATGATATGAAACAGCCTCTCTACCCCTCGGGTAGGGGTAAGGTCTGCGTACACACTACCCTCCCCAGACCCCAGTAGTGGGATTACACTGGGTCGTTGTTGTTGTTGCATCTAGTTCAATGATCTCTGATGGAAAATTTTGTGGAGCTTTTTGCTTTTTTATTCAATTCCAGTCTTAGCTGAGTTGTTGAGTGGAAGGGTTCCTGTTGCTCGTCTTTGTTGCTCTACTGAAGAAACAACTTCATAAGAATTTTGAATTATAGACATGCAATTTGTAGTGCCTTAGTTACATGGTCCAATCGTTGTCGCGGTGGGAATTTGTGTCTCGTCCTCCTTTTTCTCTCCTTTGAGTACAGTCCTAACCATCGAAATCATATTGCAGGCACTCCACTTTGGCGTAATGGACCGCCTGAAAAGCCAATATTGTGCAACGCATGTGGATCTCGGTGGAGAACAAAAGGGACTTTGGCAAACTATACTCCTTTGCATGCAAGGGCAGAACCTTGTGACTTTGAGGAACACCGAGTTTCTAGGTTCAAAAACATGCCCATGAAGAACAAAGAGGCAAAGGTTCTGAAACGAAAACAAAGTCATGATATGGTTGAAGTTGGAAGTCCTCCTGATTATAATTTTGGTTTCCGAAAGTGTTTAGATGAAGATACTAGCAACAGGTCGAGTTCTGGTTCCGTTGTCTCAAACTCCGAGAGCTGTGCACAATTTGGTAGTGCTGAAGCAAGTGATTTGACAGGTACCCTAAATATTTCTTTGTCGATTCCTCCTGTTTATGTTCTACCTCTTTTATTAGTTATATCCATATATTGTTCTCAGAATTAATTCACATTCTCTAGTATATATTCCCTGCGTTTCAAAATGAATGAACTTATTTGACTGGACGCAGAGTTTAAGAAAGAATCGAAGTCTTTTGGAACTTGTGGTCTAAAACAATCTATAGTTATTTGTGTGGCTATAAATCATCTCATTAAGGGTAAAATGCAAGTTTAGAGTTGCATTGATTCCTAATTTAGAAAGAGGTCTTTCTTTTTGAAACGGACTAAAAAGGAAATAGGTTGATTCTTTTTTAAATGCAGGGAGAATATTTTTTTGGATAATCTAGAATTATGGCTGCATTTTCTTCTAAAACTGAAAATTTTGGGACCAAATCTCGAACTTGGTCTCTTCTTTCAATCAAACTTAAAGTATAGTTGTTTTGTTCTTAGCATTTTCTTGTGTTTTATGTTTCTGTTTTGGAGTTTTTGTGCGTGAAATATTTACCCCTTGATTTTGGTTTTCAGGCCCGGCGCAATCCAATATATGGGATACAACGGTGCCGTCAAAGAAGAGAACCTGTTTCAATCGGCCAAAGCCATCTTCAGTCGAGAAGCTCACCAAAGACCTATATACCATCTTACATGAACAACAGCAAAGTTCATGCTTCTCTGCATCCTCTGAAGATGATTTGCTTTTCGAGAGTGAAAAGCCGATGGTTTCGGTTGAGATAGGACATGGGAGTATGCTAATTCGGCATCCTAGTTCGATAGGTAGAGAAGAATCAGAAGCCAGCTCTCTTTCTGTTGACAACAAGCACCGTTCTGTTAATGAGGCTTATTCACGATTGACTACCCGACCTGTAAATATTAGTAAGGGTGTCAATTCACCAAATATGGGTGCCGACAGAACCAAGAAACCTATTGGTCAGGCTGTGGAACAAGACCAGATTAAAAGGTGCCCTCTCCATTAGTCTTGATAGCATGTAAAATTGCATCGAGAAACGAAATTTTGTGCTGCATGTTGGTCAGATGGAATATAAGGTGTTAAATGCATTATATCTGCTAAAGTCGGATGTCCTGTGGCTACACAGGTAGTATCATCCAGGGCAGAGGTTGAAGCCCGGCTATGGGTTCGGCGGAACCCAGTAGCTTTTGCTCAAACGGTATATTTGTGTTAAGAAATTCATTAAATTTGTGCACATATTGAACTTAGAACCCTGTTGTTAGTTGTCGTACTTAGATCCAAAACCCATAAAGTTGAAATCCTGGCTCCGCCTCTGGTATCACCTACGGGTCTGGAACATACATTATTTTGGTCACCACATCTTCTAAACAACACAAGTCCACATTTTTCCGTTGAATTGTTAGGTAAACTTGTTGCAGCGTCATTCTAGTTCCATCATTCTATGAGCATTTGAAGCCTTTCTCTTTGCTTTTGGTGTATGCTTACCATCTTTCTGATATATTTTCTAAATTGCAGAAACAAAGAGAAACTTGAAACACTACAGATTCTTGGACATCATAATTCACCCCTTCGCTATATAGAACTGAAGGTCTGTCACTCTCTCTTGTATTTCGTATAAAGTAATTTTGCTTTCTTTCAATTAATACTACCATAGAATGTCCTAACAACGCCAACTTGTCTGTGCTGCTGGTTTATTGTTGTTGTTTGTAGACTTAAAATGATCTTCCTCTTTTGATTATCATTAGTAACTTTTGACTTGCGTGGATTGTCCTTCTCTTTAACAGTAATGTCTTTAACCATTTTCAAAGTCGATTTTCACTAGGTTGTTCAGTGTTAAATGTTACTGGAATCGATCAGAAATTGATAAGATTGTGTGATACTTGGTGCAGGATGTACTTAATTATGAAGAATTCATGAGGCATTTATCAAGTGATGAACAACAACAGCTACTAAAGTACTTACCGCCTGTTGATTCTTTTGCGCCTCCAGATAGGTTTGCACGTCTTCTCTATATTTCACTTTCTGGTCATTTTGGCTTATATTGAACTTGAACAACAAATTATTTTCCTGTTCTTTTCTCTATCTGCAGTCTTAGAAGCATGTTCGAGAGCTCTCAATTTGAGGAAAACGTCGCTTCCTTCCAGAAACTTCTTGCAGAAGGTGTTTTCGATAACTCATTGCCAGGAGTAAAATTAGAAGATTGTAGAACATTGAAGAGGTTTATATTATGCTATTTATCAAAGTCAAAGTGGGTGGAACAATATAATCTACTCAAGGTTTGGTTACTAACCATTTATTGCATATATACTGAACATGTAATCCACCATCTTCTATGTTATATATTCTATATGTGAAGTGCAATTTTGTTGAAGCTAATTTTATTCTTTGGTAGGACACAAAGTGTAAGAATAGTAGCAGCGGTTCTGATGTTGCAGGAGAGCAAAGTGTTATCGGCACATGTCATTCGGTAAATGTGAAGAGACCACGGGAGGGACAGCATCTAAAGTATTCGGGTCGGTTGAGTTCCTCTTTCCCTTTTCCCTTTATGACATTTGACATTTCCTCTGTCATAGACTTGTTTTGACGGGAGTAAGTATTTACCTGAGGATTGTCGTTCAAATTTGCATAGTAAAGAAAGCACAAGAGTTACATAAGGACTTGCACATAAGTTTGACTATTCACTACTGAATTCCCTATGTTGTTATGTCGTATAACCGGGTAATATTAGAAATGTTCCCGACAATGCTATGGGTTGTTTCTTCACACATGAGAAACCACGTAGTTTGCGTTATTACCATTGAGGGTAAATACAATTGTTGAAAACGAGAGGTTGGAAATAGAGTTGGTATAAAGAAATGTCTACCTATATATCTCTGTCTTCTATTATTCCCCCTATTTCAATTTATGTGTCTTACTTTCCTTTTTAGTTTGTTTCAAAAAGAATGCCACTTTCTATATTTAGTAACTCTTTAACTCCGCCAATCCACGTGGCATGTTTCAGGCCACAAGATTCAAGGATATTTTGGTGCATTACACATCTTTAATTTAAGACCACAAGATTCATAAGTTTTCCTTACTTTTCCTAAACTCTGTGTCCAGTTAAACTAAGACACATAAAATAAAACGGAGGGAGTATTTCTTTTTTAGCCCCCTCTACCAGCAAATATTCCTTTAGCAGTATATGCGAAAATCATGGTTGGTTTGACTAGGTAAGGATCACAACTTTATTATACTCTAGTACATTTAACAAAAAGGTAAGCATCACTACTTGTTTGATTGGGAGATTGATATCCTTAAACTGCGAAGCTTTTATCTCTATCTAGTATCTTCTCCGTAGAACTTTCTCAAGCTAAACTGTTGTTCAAAATTCATGTGGGCATATACAAGAATTTCCTCCCCCCTTTGCTCCATTTCCATGTGCAGTGTGTTGTCCGATTACATATTTGACTAATTCCTTCAAATTTAAATATTTACGAGCTATTTCGCTTCAGGTGCAAAGACAACAATGAAGAGCCCCAAGAGTATGGTGATGAAAAGCATCTATGAGCAGAAGGAACTATTAAACAATGATGGTTCTTACTCCAGCCCAAAAAGCTCGTTTGCCTTGCCTTCTGAGACTAGTTCCCTCGTGCTGGATTCTTTCCGTTCTGCAAACGAAAATTCTGATCAAGACTTGCTGCTGGATGTGCCATCCAACAGCTACTTCCCTCAAGCAGAACTACTCTTACCAACATCAAGTTTTACTCCTCAAGCGAGTACTAGTAGTAGCTCAATGTATCCTTCACATCTCGTCCGTCCCTAGCAATATTATCACACTTTGCTTGCTTTCTTTAGATATCTCAAAGATAGTTAAGCCAAAACAATATGGTAGTGTTGCATATCCCATGCAAACTTATATATGGAATTTGCCAAAGGGGCTCGGATGGTGACCTTTTCGCGGTTGACCTATATTGAAACCAAATTTTGGATTTAGCAAATGGATATGGTTGTTTTTTCCCTTTTGTACAAAACAATGTAAAATATAGCTGAAAATGCAGGGTAATGAATGGCTAGAAATATTGTATGCAGTCAAATTTTTGGCTTAATTGTGAACACCCTTATGTGTGTTAGTTCTATTGATGGTGAAGTCAGTCCTAAAGACTCATCAAATCTCCAAATGGAGGGAGTAGAGTTCCTTGCTATGCTCCTTTCAAACATTTCTTGTTATCCTAAGGGGTCGTTTGGTAGGGTGTATAAGAATAATGATGAATAAGGTGTATTAGTAATGCTTGGATTAGACAAGTGAGGCTTGCTCAGTTGGTAAAAGCACCTCCACCCACGACCGTTAGGTCCTGGGTTCGAGTCATGCTGGAGGGGAAGTGTGGAAACACTATAGATCCTCCTAATTTGGGAGGGGTTTAAAAAAAAAAGGTAATGCAGGGATTAGTAGTACAAGTATTAGTTATGCAGAGATTATTTCTTATCCACTGTTTGGTGTGGTGTATTAAAAATTAAAATGCATTTCATAATTTTTAAGAAAATTAGTTGTTTACAAAAATGCCCTCCATATTCTTTAACATTAAGAGACTTTAAGGATAATTTTGTCTTTAACCATGCTAATGCATGCATTAATAGCCTTGGTATTACTAATACCATGGTTGCCATGTATTAGTTATACATAGGATAATACCAAATAGGTAGTATAACTTAAACTTGTATTAGTAATACATATGTTGAAAAAGTGTACCAAATAAGAGATTAGTAATACCAAAAGTTAATGCATGCATTATTTTTCTCTAATACTTCTTACCAAACGACCCCTTAGATGGGTTGTTACTTTCCTATTAGATGAACATTAGAATCACTTAACTAACCACAATTAGTCCTAATTTAATGTGAAGATTGTTATATAGTTAAATAGTAATGTAAGAAATATAATGCTCATAATAATATTGTAAAGATGTCACACATTGTATTGGGGCTGGTTGGATGAAATGGAGACTCGCTTCCAGCGTTTTGTGTGATAAGAAGGTGCCACCAAAACTTAAGGGTAAGTTCTACAGAGTGGCGGTTAGACCAACGATGTTGTATGGGGTTGAGTATTAGCCAGTCAAGATCGCTCATGTCCAGAAGATAAAGGTAGCAGAGATGATGATGTTGAGATGGATGTGCGGGCACACCAGGTTAGATAGGATCAGAAATGAGGTTATTCACGACAAGGTGGTGTGGCCCCTATTGAGGACAAGATGTGGGAAGCGCGACTTAAGTGGTTTGGTCATGTGAGGAGGAGGAGCATTGACGCACGAGTGAGGAGGTGTGAGAGCTTGACATTGGTGGGCCTACGGAGAGGTAGAAGTAGGACAAAGAAGAGGTGGGGAGATGTGATTAGGCAAGACATGGCGCATCTTCAGCTGGCGGAATGAAACCGATTAATATGGAACTGCTAAAGATGGAAAAAACGCAAGGAACGAAGTTGTGAGAAAGTCTCGTGACATCCAAGTTTGATTTTCGAAATGAAAGATTGAGCAGCTGCTGAAGATGGAGCTGCAGAGGGTAGTTCCGGTAAGAGAGAGACATGACCCCTGATAGGAGGGTATGGAGGTCGAGGATTAGGGTAGTAGAGTGGATAGTCTAGAATGTTCATAACAGTAGTATTGGCACGCATTCTCGCTTTCTGTTGGTACTAGGTTTTTATAACTAACCGTTATTTTCTTTCATTGTTGATCACCTTACTGTCTTGTTGTTTTTATTCTGCTTTTATATGGCTTTTTGGTATTGTCCCTTCTTATCTATATTTTCATTAATGTGGTGCTTAAGCTTTCCCGAGTTGAGGATCTATAGGAAACAACCTCTCTATCCTCACAAGGTAGGGGTAAGGTCTGCGTATACACTACCGTCCCCAAACCTCACGACGTGGGATAATACTGTGTATGTTGTTATTGTTGTTGTTATATGATGAGTATATACGCAAATTACTCCCTCCGTCTCATTTTATGTGTCGTTTTTCTCTTTTACACGCCCCTTTAAGAAATATTAATTAGGAAAGGGATTGGACTATTCTACCCTTATTTATGTCATAAGATATAATCTCTCTTCATTGAATATTTATTCTATTTATGTCTTATCTCTATCTTCAAAAGCAATTATTACTAAGGGTAAAAAAGAAAAAATAATAATCAATTTTGTCTTGAACTTCTAAACAACAACAACAACAACAACAACCCAGTATAATCCCACTAGTGGGGTTTGGGGCGTCTTGAGCTTCTAAAATGACAAATAATTTGAGATAACTATTTTTAGTAATCGTAACTGTTAATATAAGACGGAGGGAGTATGTAGGAATACGATGAGTATACAGAAAGGAAAAGGAGGAGGAAAATGGAAGAAAAAGAGGAAGAAGAACATGGAGCAGTAAAAAGAAAGGCGAAGAAGAAGCGGGTCTGAAGTTTGTCTCATTTGCTAAATTTTAAATAAATTGCAAATTATGGCTATATTTTAAACAACGACCATATAAAATGGCTATTAGTGCACTTAATATTATGTTGAAATCAAGAAACAACTATAAGAGATTTTGCATTCTTTTTGAGGAAAATGTGACAACTTCAGCTCTTTGAATGCAATTATCAACCTTTTACACATTTATTTATTCTTATTAAACACGTTTAAAAAAAAAATTGATAAATCATATTCATGTCCAAGGCGGAGCCACCCTTGTTCTAGGGTAGCCAGAAACTTATATGGTATAGATAGGTAAATTCCCTTTACGTATATACTACTATATGTGAAAGTTCATTGATTTTTTCGTATAACGACTGACTCGCGGTTCAATTCTTGTGTCGCTTACGATTGGAGTAAACTATCATTTTGAAGTTTTTTTTTTTTTTTCAAATGAATTGAATATACCTGGATTTGAATTCTCCTACTGAGGAGGACTAGGTTGGATCTACGATCATAATCGGGTTCATCCATTGAGTGACCAATCGAGACCGAAACATGGCAGGTCAAAGCTCGAGCTCGGGTTATATCGAACCAAGGCGCAAAATTAGATCGTCGAACTCGTGACCCAGAGACCAATCTAGATCGAGACCAAACAAGATCGAGGGAAATTTGCCGAGCCAAATAATGGAAAGCCGAAATATTCGCTATCGGTCGAAGATCACGGTGGAAATCTCGGCATGTATTGAGAAGAGGCCGATTAATTAGCAAATTATGAGATTTTTTACCTTGTATAAAATTGTACCAAGAGTAGAACACCCATACTATATAAAGGGGGTTTCTGATCATTTGTAGGACATTGTAACACACACAAAGAAAGCAATATACTGATCATTTTTAGTTCATATCATCTTGTTGTTTAGTTCAAACATTTGATACGTTTCTTGGCTCGAGGGTGATCAAACTCAGAGGCTAAGGCTGTTTAATTTGTGTGGTTTGCATTTATTTTCTTATCATTAATTTCAATATAAATCTGTCTTCCTAATTTGTATCAAGTTATATCACGTATCCTTAAAATCGCAAATAAATTCAATTGTTATCCAATTTTAAGGGTAAACAGTTTGGCACCCACCGTGGGGCTAAGGGTAATAGTGACTACCTGGTACAAACTTTCACAACACACACTATTTTACACTTGTTCTTTGAAGTATCTTTGATTCCAGGACCAAAATGTCGAACTCTCAGTCAACACCCCTATACGTTGACAATGATTTCGGCCACCACGGCGAAAATAATAACATAGCACCAGGGAACGACGTACCCCTGGTTGGCCTCGATGGAGTTCCGGCTGTAGATCCAATCGACGTCAGCTCACATGTAGCCATCAACGCAAATTTAGCCATCGATCTCGAGGGCAGCGTCCGTGGGGATGTCCGATAGCCGCTCAAAGCACTCATGGCGGCGAAGATCGCGGGATCAACCTACTGGTGATCTACGAAATGTTGCAGGCTCAACAGGCAGCAATAGCCCAGCTCCAAAACCAAAATCACCCACCAAGTAGGATCGAGCCCGAGCCGTCCCAAGAAGTTATCCACAGGGCCGAATCGATTTCGAGGAAGTCAAACGAGAAAGAATCGGAGACCAATCCTGCAATCATGAAGATGCTCGAAGAACTGACAAAACGAATTGAGTCGGTGGAAAAGAAAATCGAGGCAAACGACAAGAAGGTGGAAACTTACAACTCTAGGGTCGATCAAACCTCGGGGACACCATCGATATTGAAGGGTTTGGACTCCAAAAAGTTCGTGCAAAAACCTTCCCCCCCCCCTCCCCCGAGCACGGCTCCCAAGCCGATCCCCAAGAAGTTTCGCATGCCCGAGATTCCTAAATACAATGGAACGACTGATCCGAACAAGCACGTCACCTCTTACACATGTGCTATTAAAAGGAATGATCTAGAGGATGACGAGATCAAATCTGTCTTGCTAAAGAAATTCGGAGAGACCCTGTCAAAGGGAGCTATGATATAGTACCACAATTTACCACCTAATTAAATTGATTCATTTGCTATGCTTGCAGATTCTTTCGTAAAGGCACACGCCGAGGCCATCAAGGTTGAAACCGGGAAGTCGGACCTTTTCAAAGTAAGGCAGAAGGACAACGAAATGCTCATAGAATTCGTGTCTCGATTCCAAATGGAACAGATGGACCAGCCATCGGCCGCTGATGATCGGGTTTGTTCAAGCTTTCACCCAAGAACTCAATGTTCGCAGCTCAGTGGCTTCGCAGTAGTTGAAGCAGAATATGATAGAATACCTGGCTGTTACTTGGGATGATGTGTATAATCGATATCAATCAAAGATCAGGGTTGAAGACAATCAACTTGGGGCTCCTTCTGGGTCCGTTTATCCTATCAGACCCGTGGATAGAATCAAGGAACCAAGGTTGAACAGAGATCGATATCAACTGTATAATGAAGATCGTAGGAGCAGTGGATCTGGGCAAAATTCTGCACGAAATGAAAAGAGAAGTGATCAAGGCCAGAGCTCTCGAGGGCTCATGAGCAAGAACGGCTTCGACAGACCTATCGGACCTAAAGAAACACCACGATTATTAGAGTACAACTTTAATGTTGATGCAGCTACCATCGTATCGGCTATCGGACGCATCAAAGATACCAAATGGCCTCGCCCTTTACAAACCGATCTAGCCCAAACGGATCCCAACCAAATATGCAAATATCATGGCACTCATGGTCACAGGACGGAGGATTATCGACAATTGAGAGAAGAATTGGCCCGGTTATTCAACAACGGGCACCTTTGGGAATTTCTGAGCGATCGAGCCAAGAATCATTTTAGAAACAGGGATTCCAATCAACAAAACGAGCAAGACGAACCTCAACACATCATTCATATGATCATTGGAGGGGTCGATGTTCCTCAAGGTCTGATGTTAAAGCGCACCAAAGTATCAATCACAAGGGAAAGACGGACCCCGGGATTACATACTAGAAGGAACTTTATCTTTCAATGACGAGGATGCAGAAGGAATCATGCAGCCCCATAATGATGCAGTATTAATATCTGTACTCATGAATAAAACTCGAGTTAAACGTGTGTTAATTGATCCAGGTATCTCGGCCAACATCATTCGATCGAGGGTCGTAAAGCAACTCGACCTACAAGACCAAATCGTGCCTGAGTCCCGATTGCTAAACGGATTTAACATGGCTCGCGAAACTACTAGGGGAAAAATAATGTTACCGATAAACATAGCCAGAACCACCCAAGAGACCAAGTTTTATGCGATCAAAGGGGACATGAGGTACAATGCCCTGTTCGGGAGACCATGGATCCACAACACGAGGGCTGTACCCTCGATCCTTCACCCGGTATTAAAATTTCCAACACCAGAAGAGATCAAGACGATCTACGGGGAGCAAACCGCTGCAAAGGAGATATTTGTCGTCGATGAAGTAATTCTGATATCAACACTCTCATCGACAAAGGAGCCAGGTTCGAAAGCAAAACAGGAAGCCAAATAGCAATCACTGATGCCAGCCTCGACCTAGCCGGACAAGCAGGGTACTGACGAAGACGATGATTACGGGGTTCCTCGATCCTTTATAGTTCTCGATGATTCTGACTACCAAATCAATGGTCGAAGAGCTAGAGCAGGTCGTACTAATCGAACATCTGCCCGATCAAAAGGTATACCTGGGCACGGGGTTAACTCCCGAGCTCAGGAAAAAGCTCATTCAATTTCTTATAGCTAACATGGATTATTTTGCTTGGTCCTATCTCGATATGACAGGGATCCCACCGGAGATCACTACTCACAAGCTGAGCCTGGACCCAAATGTAACGACCCGACTGGTCGTTTTGAGCTTTTGGACCTTGATCGCCAGTTCTCGGGCATGACTTGCCCCGTGTTATGTATTATGACTGATGTAAATCATTGGATTTGGTTTTCAGGAAAATTTGGAATGAATTTGAAAGAACAGTCTCAGTTGAAAGCTTTGAATTTGGAAGGTTTGACCAAGAGTTGACTTATTTGTATATGAGCTCGGATCAGAATTTTTATGATTTGGTTAGCTTCGTTGGGTGATTTGTGACTTAGGAGCGCGATTAGAATGCATTTTGGAAGTCCGTGGAAGGTTTAGGCTTGAATTGGCGAAGTTGAGATTTTGGCGATTTTCGGTTGGTAGGTGAGATTTTGATATAGAGGTCGGAATGAAATTCCGAGAGTTGCAGTAGCTTTGTTATGTCATTTGGGATGTGTGCGCAAAATTTCAGGTCATTCGGACGTGGTTTGGTTGGGTTTTTGATCGAAAGCGTATTTCGGAAGTTTTTGGGCAACTTAGCCTTGAATCCAATGTGTTTTGAGTGATTTGATGTTGTTTGAGGTGTTTTAATGACTGGAACAGGTTTGAATGATGTTATAGATTGTGTTGGTATGTTTGGTTGAGGTCCCGAGGGCCTCGGGTGAGTTTCGAGTGGTCAATCGGACCATTTCATGTTGGGAAAATTGCAGGTTTTGGCTCCAGCTCTGTTGTAGATGTTTCCTCTTCGCGATCGCGTGAGGAGGCTCGCGATCGCGTAGAGTTATTTCAGGGGCATCCAGGTTTTCTCTTCGCGTACGCATAGATCGGGTCGCAATCGCGTAGTTTTGCGTTGCTGTCAATCGCGGTCGCGTGTCATCATTTGCGATCGCGTAGTTGGGAGATTCTGAGCATCGCGTTCGCATGAGGGAGTACGCGATCGCGTAGTGTAAGTGTGGGCTGTGATTCGCGATCGCGAGGGCTTTTCCGCGATCGCGATTAAGTAAAATTGAGTGCTAGGCAGAATGTTTTAAAAACCCATTTTCGCGAATTTGAGGCTAAGTTCCTCCATTGTTGGTCGATTTTGAAGCTTTTTGAAGAGGATTGAAGAGGGTTCAAGGGGAATTACCTAGAGGTAAGATTTTTGAACTTAAAACTCGTTTTTATTGTGTAATCTACCTAGAAATTCATGGAACTTAAGCAAAAATGGAAGAAACTAGGGCTTGGGATTTTGGAATTTGATTTGGGGATTTGAAGGACCAATTGGTGTCGGATTTGAGAACTTTTGGTATGTATGAACTCGTGAGGAGATAAGGAATCTAATGATGTGAAAATTTCTAAGTTTCGAGAAGTGGCCCGGGGCTCGGGTTTTGCTAATTTCGGGATTTTTGGTATTTTTCGATTGTTTTCGCTTGGGCTTTGTTCCCTTAGCATATTGTGACGTATTCGTTCTGGTTTTGGATAGATTCGACGCGCGTGGAGGCCGATTCGAGGGGCAAAGGCATCGTGAGCTAGAGATATCGCCGGTTCGAGGTGAGTAATGATTATAAATGATATCCTGAGGGTTTGAAACCCCAGATTGCACATCGTAGTGCTATATTGAGGTGACTTAGAGCACCTTTGGGGATTGTGACTTGGTCCGTCCCGATTGATGATTTTACTGTGTAATTGACTGAAACTTATTTGTATTCAATATGACTTGGGCTGATTGCCATATTTGGGCTTCGTGCCAGCTATTTGAACCCCTTCGGGATGGTTGTCAGTCATGCATTTTTCCACTATTTTCAAAACTCAACCAAGTTTACTTGCTTTAACACTTGAAATGATATTTCCAATAATATTTTGGGCTGAGCATCATGTTTATTGTTGCCCGAGTGGCTTGTGTGATTTTGTTGACTGAGTTAGGCCGAGGGCCTGTATTGTGAGGATACTTTTGGATCGGGCTGCACGCCGCAGCAATATATATATATATATATATATATATACACGGATCGGGCTGCATGCCGCAGCGGTACTAGTACTATTCTACGTGTTTACTTTATTTCATTGTCTGCCATTATCTGTTGTTTGTGTTACTTCACGGGGTATCTACTTGATTGCCTGGCATTATCTGTTGAGTGAGTGTTGTGCCCGAGGGGCGGATTTCTGTGCTTATCTGCACTAATTGTTTGCATTTATTCGCATAACCGTTGAAAAAGTCATTTTCAAAAGAGGTTTGAACTGAGCTAAGATGTTTTCTAAAGATTTCACAGTTTCACTGTTTTTCTCAAAAGGGTTTTATATTGCTTCTATACAGCATGATGATTTATTATACGTGATTTCTTACTGCTCAGTTGTTATTTACCTTTATTACTCACCGAGTTGGAGTACTCACTTTACTCCCTGCACCTTGTGTGCAGATGCAGGTATTTATCCACCCGTTAGCGGGTTTTGGCTGATCAGAGGCAGATTTATAGGAGTTAGCGAGGTGACTGCCAGCGTTCGCAGCACCATTTTTCTCTCTTTAGTTCATTATTCCGGTTTTGTATATTTGAGACCTTGTAGTTGGATTTACACTCTAATAGATGCTCGTGACTTGTGACACCCTGATTAGGGCAGTGTTGGGTTGTAATTCCGCTAATTAATATCATGAAATCATATTTAAACTGCTTATGAACGGTCTAACTGCTTAAAAGAGGTGTTCTGAAATGGTCTGGCTGGCCTTGTCTTCACGAGAGGCGCCATCACGATCGGAGCAGGGTTTGGGTCGTGACAGGTTGGTATCAGAGCCTAGGTTACTAGGTCTCACAAGTCATGAGCAGGTTTAGTAGAGTCTCGCGGATCGGTACGGAGACACCAAGATGCTCGTGACTTCTCACTGAGAATCTTGTAGGTGTCCCCCTTCTCAGTAAGCTCCCGAATCTCGGCCTTGTGCTGGGTTAACTCCTCCTGGTATCGGAGGAAAGACTCATGGTGCAGTACCGAGGCCTACAAGCATAAAGAAAGGTGTTATGATTATTTACAACTTTAAGTTTAAAGTACATAATAAAAAAGATACTCGAAGTTACCCGATTCAACGCCTGTTGAGCTTCATTGAACAAGCAGGGCATTTCCACCTTGTCCATCACGGCCTGGTCCTCTTCAGTCACCAAACACCGAAGATAGCTAGCAACCCCCACGGGGGAAGAGAAAACCCGGGCATCCTCCGGGATAGAGAAAACTATTGACTGCTTTCGATCAAGGTCAACAAGGGTTGGGACTGGCTCCCAGCGATGCTACCTTCTTTGGCACCAGCAAGTCTCCAAGCCTAGTGACGTCCTCCGAGGCAGAAGACTCCAACCCATCTAAGAAGTTGTGGATATCTGTAGCCCATTGAGGCCCCTCGTAGGATCGACCTTCTACCATACCGGCCCCATGGATCATTGCAACTGGAACTGAGGAGATCCAGTAATGTCAATCACCCCAAGAACATCTTTCAAGGCACTTTCCCCTACTCGAGAAGCATCAGCCCAGGTTTCTTTTTCGACTCCTCTATCTCGAGGCGGAGTGGCCTCACCCCCTCTGGTTCGAGAGCTTCGGCTAAAGTTCTCCCATCGACCTCCTCAAGTTGAGGCGGTTCAATTTCAACACCCACCGGTTCAGAGGCCTCTCATATCAAGACACATGCCCGCACGCGGGCCACCAGCTTGGATTTATCTTCTTCTTCTTCTTCTTCTTCGGACTCATCCCTTAGCGGTAGACTGGGTCCGAGGATAGAGTACCAATGTTTCCCTTGGGTTTATGCACCGACCTCCTCTTTGCTTCTTTTTCCCGAGTTTGGAGAACTCGGAACCCTTTTCCTTTTCTTCTCGTCACCCTGTCCCAGAGTAGGGGACTCGAGAAGCACATCCTCATCACCGGATGGAGGCCTCGTAGCAACATCTTTAGGGAGACCTACAAAAGAAAACTGTACTGATAAGAATTCGATGGCGCAAGGAGGAAGTCAAACATTATTAAATCAGAAAAGAAAACTTACTATGATTACAGGCCTCCCACCAAACCTTCGATAGTTTGCGCCATACGCGCTCGGAATACGGTCTCTGTGACACAAGATCCTCGATCCACTCCTTGAGTCGAGGAACTGTATCCGGCATCCAGACCACTGTTTAGATGTCCTCGGCAGGGATCAATTCCGAGGTCTTCACTCGAACAAATCGGCCCATCCATCCTCGGTCCCGGTCCTCATCTATACTCGAGAACGGGGCCCTATTGGCCCGGCGAGTAAGTTTTATTAATCCCCCTCGATAGAGTTAGGGACTGTACAGACGCATGAGATGATCGAGGGTGAAGGGATCCCCCTCGATTTTGCTTACAAAAAAGCAAAGAAGAATCACTATCCTCTAGAAAGAGGGGTGAATTTGACCGAGGGTCACTTCGTACCTTTTGCAGAAGGCAATAATGATCGGGTCTAAGGGACCTAACGTAAAGGGGTAAGTGTAAACACTTAAAAAACCCTTCACGTGGGTAGTAATTGATTCCTCAGGCGAGGGCACCACCACGTATTTATCGGTCCAATTACAATCCTCTTTGACCTTGGAGAGGAGATCATCGGTGATCGAACATATATATCTCAAGACCGGCTTGCATCGATCTAGTACCGAGGAAGTTTTTTCGATTTTGAAATCAGTACCGATCGGGCACCCTCCTAGAACGAACTCTTCGGGGTGTGGCTCCGCCGCAGTCCCATTGCAGGCAGGCCGTGATGAAGAGGCTGTTTCTTTCTATGGAACAGTTTTAGAAGTTTTTGCCATTTCAAAGCAGAGATGAAGAAAAGAAAATTAAGAAGGTACGCTTAGTGGTTGCAAAAGGTTCAAGAAATCTCGGTACAAAAGTTGGAGAGTGAAGAGATTCTTAAAGAACAAGAGTAGAAGAATTTTTTGAACATAAAGTTTGAATGAATGAAAGTTGGGATATTTATAATTTGCTAATGACGGTTCAAAACCAGTAGTGGCCGACTAACAATGACACACGTTTAATACCTTGAAGACTTGACCGACGGGACGTTTCAGTTACCTTTTGTCGCTTACGTCATGATCTATCGAAACGAGGTTCGGAAGTTCATATTCTTTCTCGTCATCTTCTTTTCGAAAAACGAGGGAACTATCTGTATATGGTCGAAATCGGGTTCGTCAATTGAGTGACCAATCGAGGCTGAAATATGGCAGGTCAAAGCTCAAGCTCGGGTTATATCGAACCAAGGCACAAAATTAGATCGTCGAGCTCGTGACCCAAAGACCGAGCAAGATCGAGACCGAATAAGATCGAGAAAAACTTGCCGAGCCAAATAACAAAAAGCCGAAATATCCGCAATCGGTCGAAGATCACGGTGGAAATCTCGACACGTATCAATTAGAGGCCGACTAATTAGCAAATCATGAGATTTTTTACCTTGTATAGAATTGTACCAAGAGTAGAACACCCCTACTATATAAAGGGGGTTTTGATAATTTGTAGGACATTGTAACACGCACAAAGAAAGCAATATACTGATCATTTCTAGTTCTTATCATCTTGTTGTTCAGTTCTAACATTAGTTGATACGTTTCTTAGCTCGAGGGTGATCAAACTCAGAGGCTAAGGCTGTTCAATTTGTATGGTTTGCATTTATTTTCTTATTGTTAATTTCAATATTAATCTGTCTTCTTAATTTGTATCAAGTTATATCACGTATCCTCAAAATCCCGTAAAAATTCAATTGTTATCCAATTTTAAGGATAAACAGATCTAGCCATTTTGGCCGCTCTATTTGTAGAGGCATTGGCTTTCTTTTTACCATGTTTATAGTACGTGCTAATGAAGGATTTTTTGGGGGGTTGGGGTGGGGTGGGGGCTATTTCTAAAACATCTTAAGATTTTTGTAATTAATCTGAAAGAAAGCTGTAATTTCACTAATCTAGTTATTTTAAATAAATTTTACAACTTTACTAAAATTAATGTCATGTTAATAACCGTTATATACTCCAAATGTCTTAATTTATATGCAAATTTATTTTTATGTTATCTAAATATGACATCATTTTATATTTAGAAATAATTTAACCTTAAATTTTTTATGTTATCTTTAATAAGAAGTTTTATAGCTACATAAATTTTTATAAATTATTTTAGATGATAAGTTTTAATTTCCCCC
>NC_031998.1:2717109-2720671 GCF_001879085.1 Nicotiana attenuata
AAATTTCACACCCATTGGATTTCTTCACTTAAACTGGGATAGAGGAAAATAAGGCCCCGTGTGTTCATAAATATTTTTTCCTTTTTTGTTTTTTTTTTCACGAACATGTGTTTTCTTGAAATTTTGCAAGTTTTTAAATTTTTTTCTGAAAATTAGTTTTTCAAAAATAAAAAAAAAAATTTTGGCCACCTTTTCAAAATTTTCAGAATTTTTTTTCATAACTCAGAAAACTGCAATATTTTTTTCAAGTAAAATACATGTCCAAATGTAATTTTAAATTTTAAATATTATTTTTTTCAACTGAACTCCAAATATTATATTTTTTCAAAATTACAATTTTTATGTCCAAATATGTACTTAATCAATAATTTTTCTTTCTTCTTAAATTTCAGTAGATGTCATCATGTAAAATGAAACAACAAAATAATGTACAAGTAAAATTAGAACTCAAATCTTTAATAAATAGCCATATAAAAAGCTCTCATCTTTGCGGCTGAGAATTGTCTGAAAATTCACACAGTCCTAAACTTTTTCTCTCTACCTTATATACTTCTCTCAAAGTTCTATGCTGTCATCAATGGCCTTATTCTCAGCTCCTCCACCCCATTTCCCAACTCTCTCTCCTCCAAAACCCCACTTAACTCACAAACTATATACACCTTTAACTTTCAAGAAACCCCATTTCTCCTTTAGAGCTGTTGATGATGTTTCTTCTGGTATTACATCTACTTCAGCTGTGATTATTGAGCAAGAAAAAACTGAGGAGTCTAATGGGGTGGCTTTGAACTCAAATGGGTCGCCACCGGCGGTTTCCGGCGGAGCTCCGGTGGCGGAGGTGGGGGTGAGGAAGTTTCAGGATAGTAGGTGGGTTGGTAGGACATGGGATTTGAAGCAATTTGAGAAAGATGGGAAGATTCATTGGGATTCTGTTATTGATGCAGGTGACAGTCTTTATCTCCAATTTGTTTTCTTTTTCTTGAAGTTGATTTAATTATATGATTAATTAGGAGTAATTTAAGTTCTAAATTTGTTTTTGGCCAATTTCAAGCTATGTTCTTTGTGCTACTTCTATTTGCTGGACTTTAACTTAGTAGCTGGAAAGCATAAGCGCATGTACTTTTTTCAAGTTGAGTGATTGCAAAGTATAACTAAATGTATCTTCCTGTACTTTGTGACAAAGTGTGCGGCATTAACATAAATATAGTATTACAGTATATTTTTCTCAACCTGTACAGCCGCTCCTTCCCTTTCGTTTTATATAAGAGACATTTAACTAGGTTCAGAATATATTTTTTGTTAAAAAGAAAGACTTTTGGCACACACCAAAAGAACACTAAAAACCATGTCATTTATATGGCTAAGCATATCATTAAGAGTAAAATGGAAAGCCCTTTTTTTTTTTTTGATATGTGGTATCTGACTTAGCTTGTGCACACCTCGACTATTCCAATAGGTACATAAATATAGAAATGTGTCATTCTTTCTAGAATGGACAGAAAAAAGAATGCCATGTAAAATGAAATGGAGGGTGTCTATGTATTGTTTTTTTTTTTTTCAGAATAAAGGAAAAAAGCATTTGTTGTTGCTACTGTGTTAAAACACAAAATCAGAAAAACTGTTAGAAGAATAAAAGAAATTGGAAAAACAGTAAAGATTAAGAAATATTCCGAGTCCACAATTTGCTTGTGCGTCCTTAAGGAATTTTAACCCCCTCACACGTTGCCAAGGTAATGGATTAAATCCTTCCAGGATAAAACGGAATAAACCTTCCTGCAACAGTGGCAATACAAACTGCAGGATACCAACGAACTTAAAGAACGGAGCAAAATCACACTTACGAATTTGAGAGAGAGAGACTGCGAATTAGAATGCAGTATTTTCAGAAAGAAGGAAGTTCTGTAATGTTTTTGGTGTGTAAAAAACGAAGCCATGCCTCAGAATTTATAGGCAATTATTGGAAGAGGTGTGATGTTTGTTCTGGAAAAGGTGCCTTTTCAGAAGTTTACGCGGCCTGCCGCGGTCCTACCGCGGTTACGCCAGGACCGCGGCCAGAGTGGCCCTCTGAATCTGCAGCAGGGTTCTGGCGCGGTCCTACTGCGGTTACGCCAGGACCGTGGCCAGACTATCCTTCTGAATCTTCAGCAGTGATCTGGCATTTAATTAATTATTAAATAATTAATTAAATAAATTTTGTCCAAAAATAATCTTATGGATCGATCATTTTTCCAAATCCAAATCCAAAGCCAAAGCCAAAGCCAAAGCCAAAGCCAAAGCCAAAGCCGAGCCGAGCGAGCGACGACGACGGCGCGAGGGATCATTCTCTTCAACTCCTTTTAAGAGCTTTAAGAAGTGATTCTATATATAAGCACACAAATGTAGTTGTCCCTCACCAATGAGGGACAAAGTGCCAGTCAAAAGCTCACTTCATTCAAATTTTCATTTCCCTCCATTTTATTTCCCACTATTTCCAATTCACACTCTTATACTTTAAAGCCCAATACTTAAAGTCTTTGAAGCTCAATGCCTTTAAAGTCCAACAATCCCCCACATGAATGGGAATGGCTGTAACAAGAATGATCATAGATGAAAGCTGTGTGATTTGCAAGTAAAGATTAATCGCATCTGGATAAGTAGGTTTCCCTTTGAACTTTCCGTAGTGAACATATGTCGGATATACTCGGTCAATCGGTAGATTTGATATCTTTGAACCGTCGAACTTTAGTGTATACCTAGACAACCATATGTCACACAACCAACCCTTAACCGTCTTTTGGTTCTCATTATTGTGTTCGTTTCAGCCATGAACACCGCCTGGTTTCATAAGTGCGTAGAGAATTGGCCTTACAGAATTCTCATTGAAGCGGCTTCCACTTCACACTTACATAGGTGATTCCTAAACGTGTAATCCTTTAGATTGACACTATTTGATAAATACCACATCAAACTTAGGTAATCATTAAAGAACGTGTAAAGTTCTATCCTTGTTACTGAACATTGTCTTCATCACGAGAAGGGACCAAAGATTTTACTTTGACAATGTTGAACCGGTCAATCACAACTTTGTTTGAGCTCCTTGAACCTAGATCTCGGAACATCCAAAATTCTACGTAGAGTTACCGCCATGTTGACTTGTCCTCGGCCATAGTCCCATTCCCTTAGATGATTTCTCAACTCCCTCTCTAGTTAAGCCTTTTGTAAGCGGATCCGCCACATTATCCTTTGATCTTACATAATCAATAGTGATAATTCCACTAGAAAGTAGTTGTCTAACGGTGTTATGTCTTCGTCGTATATGACGAGACTTTCCGTTATACATAACGCTCCCTGCCCGTCCTATTGCAGCCTCACTATCGCAATGTATGCAATAGGAGCCAAAGGTTTTGTCCAGAACGGAATGTCTTCTAAGAAATTTCGAAGTTATTCAGTTTCTTCACCGGCTTTATCCAAAGCTATAAACTCTGATTCCATTGTAGAGCGAGAGATGCACGTTTGTTTGGAATACTTCCAAGATACTGCTCCTCCACCAACAGTAAAAACATATCCACTTGTGGACTTTGTTTCT
>NC_031998.1:2720689-2760322 GCF_001879085.1 Nicotiana attenuata
GGCCAGACTATCCTTCTGAATCTTCAGCAGTGATCTAGCATTTAATTAATTATTAAATAATTAATTAAATAAATTTTGTCCAAAAATAATCTTATCGATCGATCATTTGACAAATCCAAATCCAAATCTGAAGCCGAGCCGAGCGACGACGACGGCGCGAGGGTTCATTCTCTTCAACTCCTTTTAAGAGCTTTAAGAAGTGATTCTATATATAAGCACACAAATGTAGTTGTCCCTCACCAATGAGGGACAAAGTGCAAGTCAAAAGCTCACTCATGATCCATGGCTCTTTGTCTTTGCCTTTCATAAATCTACTGAAAAACTTTTGTGGAAAGTTTTTGATCTTAACAACTTTTCCTGGCACACAATCCCTGCTATGCCGTGCAAGGAAAAACTTTGTCCCTATGGATTTAGGTGTGCCGCCTTGCCTCGTGAGGGTGTTCTCTATGTTTGCGGTGGAGTGGCCTCTGATGATTGTCCCCTTAATATGGTGTTGAAATATGAAGTCCAAAAAAACCGTTGGACTGTTATGAAGAAGATGATCAATGCAAGGTCCTTTTTTGCTAGTGGAGTTATTAATGGGATGATTTATGTTGCTGGGGGAAACAACTCAGATCTTTATAATGAGATCAACTCTGCTGAAGTCCTGGATCCTGATAAAGAGACTTGGCATCCTGTTGCTAATATGGGGTGAACATGGCTTTATACGAGTCGGCAGTTCTTAATGGTAAGCTTCTGACGACAGAAGGCTGGTATTGGCCCTTTTTATCTGTGCCCAGGGGCCAAATCTATGACCCTAAAACAAATAATTGGGAGGAAATGGCTTCCGGATTGCGAGAAGGTTGGACTGGTCCAAGTGTTGTGATTTGCGGACGTTTATTCGTTGTGTCAGAACATGAACGAACAAAACTTAAGGTTTATGATACAAAAACGGACTCCTGGGATATAGTAGAAGGACTCTCATTACCTGAACAGATATCCAAACCGTTCTCTGTAGATTGCTATGGCAACCAGATTCTTATTGTAGGTCGAGACCTTCATATTGCTGTGGGACGTATCGCGAGGCTAGAGCAAAAAGTCTTTGAAGCTCAATGCCTTTAAAGTCCAACAATCCCCCACATGAATGGGAATGGCTGTAACAAGAATGATCATAGATGAAAGCTGTGTGATTTGCAAGTAAGGATTAATCGCATCTGGATAAGTAGGTTTCCCTTTGAACTTTCCGTAGTGAGCATATGTCGGATATACTCGGTCAATCGGTAGATTTGATATCTTTGAACCGTCGAACTTTAGTGTATACCTAGACAACCATATGTCACACAATCAACCCTTAACCGTCTTTTGGTTCTCATTGTTGTGTTCGTTTCAGCCATGAACACCGCCTGGTTTCATAAGTGCATAGAGAATTGGGCTTACAGAATTCTCATTGAAGCGACTTCCACTTCACACTTACATAGGTGATTCCTAAACGTGTAATCCTTTAGATTGACACTATTTGATAAATACCACATCAAACTTAGGTAATCATTAAAGAACGTGTAAGGTTCTATCCTTGTTACTAAACATTGTCTTCATCACGAGAAGGGACCAAAGATTTTACTTTGACAATGTTGAACCGGTCAATCACAACTTTGTTTGAGCTCCTTGAACCTAGATCTCGGAACATCCAAAATTCTAGGTAGAGTTACCGCCATGTTGACTTGTCCTCGGCCATAGTCCCATTCCCGTAGATGATTTCTCAACTCCCTCTCTAGTTAAGCCTTTTGTAAGCGGATCCGCCACATTATCCTTTGATCTTACATAATCAATAGTGATAATTCCACTAGAAAGTAGTTGTCTAACGGTGTTATGTCTTCGTCGTATATGACGAGACTTTCCGTTATACATAACGCTCCCTGCCCGTCCTATTGCAGCCTCACTATCGTAATGTATGCAAATAGGAGCCAAAGGTTTTGGCCAGAATGGAATGTCTTCTAAGAAATTTCGAAGCCATTCAGCTTCTTCACCGGCTTTATCCAAAGCTATAAACTCTGATTCCATTATAGAGCGAGCGATGCACGTTTGTTTGGAAGATTTCCAAGATACTGCTCCTCCACCAACAGTAAAAACATATCCACTTGTGGACTTTGTTTCTGTTGAGCCGGTTATCCAATTTGCATCACTATATCCTTCGATAACCGCAGGATATTTATTGTAGTGCAAAGCGTAGTCTTGAGTATATTCCAAATATCCCGGAACTCGTTTCATTGCCACCCAGTGATGTTTGTTTGGATTAATTGTTAATCGACTAAGTTTACTTATTGCACAAGCTATATCAGGTCGTGTACAGTTCATGATGTACATTAAGCTTCCCAACACATGAGCATACTCCAATTGAGATGTACTTTCACCTTTATTCTTTATAAGATGATGATTTAAGTCAATTGGAGTTCCTGCACTTCTAAATTCCAAGTGTTTGAATTTTTCAAGTACCATTTTCACGTAATGTGATTGAGACAAAGCTAGACCCTGAGGAGTCCTCTGGATTTTAATTCCTAGAATTACATCGGCAACTCCTAAGTCTTTCATATCAAACTTACTAGCAAGCATACGCTTAGTAGCTTGAATGTCGGCAATGTCTTTGCTCATTATTAGCATATCATCAACATATAAGCAAACAATGACTATATGATTGGAATGTTCTTAATGTAAACACATTTATCACATTCATTAATCTTAAATCCATTTGACAACATTGTTTGGTCAAATTTCGCATGCCATTGCTTGGGTGTTTGTTTTAGTCCATAAAGAGACTTAACAAGTCGACACACCTTCTTTTCTTTTCCCGGAACCACAAACCCTTCAGGTTGGTCCATGTAAATTTCTTCCTCTAAATCACCATTTAAGAAGGTTGTTTTTACATCCATTTGATGGATTTGAAGATCATACAAGGCGGCTAACGCTATTAGCATCCGAATGGATGTAATTCTTGTTACCGGCGAGTATGTGTCAAAATAGTCAAGACCTTCTCGCTGTCTAAACCCTTTGACAACAAGTCTTGCTTTGTATTTGTCAATAGTCCATCGTCTTTCATTTTCTTCTTGAAAATCCATTTAGACCCAATGTCTTGTTACCTAGAGGAAGATCAACCAATTCCCATGTATGGTTGCTAATATGGATTCTATTTCACTATTGACAGCTTCTTTCCAATATTGTGCTTCTGAGGAAGACATTGCTTCCTTGAAGGTACGAGGCTCATTTTCTAGCAGGAAAGTCAGAAAATCTGGACCGAATGAAGTAGATGTCCGTTGACTTTACTTCTTCTCGGATTTTCCTCATTAGGCATACCATCTGTTATTTCCTCCCGAGGTCGTTTTGACTTTTGGTAGGTCACTTCACTTTCTTTTTTATACAGATAAATAGTTTCAAAGAATTCAGCATTATCTGATTCTGTTATCGTATTAACGTGAATCTCAGGATTTTCTGACTTATGAACCAGAAAACGATATGCCTTTCTATTGGTTACATATCCAATAAATACACAATCCACCGTTTTTGGACCTATCTTAACCCTTTTAGGTTTAGGAACTTGTACCTTAGCTAAACACCCCCACACTTTGAAGTATTTCAAGCTGGGCTTTCTTCCTTTCCATTCTTCATAGGGAATGGACTGTGTTTTACTATGAGGTACACGGTTGATTATTCGGTTAGCTGTAAGTATAGCTTCCACCCACAAGTTCTGTGGTAAACCAGAACTTATCAACAACACATTCATCATCTCTTTCAACGTTCGATTCTTTCTCTCCGCAATTCCATTAGATTGTGGAGAGTAAGGGGCAGTTGTTTAATGAATAATACCATTTTCCAAATATATTTCTTCAAAAGGAGATTCATATTCTCCACCCCTATCACTTCTTATCATTTTGATCTTTTTTGTTTAGTTGTGTTTCAACTTCACTCTTGTATTGCTTGAAAGCATCAATTCCCTCATCTTTACTATTAAGTAAATAAACATAGCAGTATCTCGTGCTATCGTCAATAAAAGTAATAAAATACTTTTTCCCACCGCGAGATGGTGTTGACTTCATGTCGCAAATATCTGTGTAAATTAAGTCTAAAGGACTTGAATTCCTTTCAACGGACTTATAAGGATGCTTAGCATACTTTGATTCCACACATATTTGACATTTGAAATTAATGCAATCAAATTTTGTCAATACTTCTAAATTTATCATTTTTCGCAATGTTTTGAAGTTGACGTGACCTAAGCGTGAATGCCATAAAGTGTTTGACTCAAGTAAGTAAGAAGAAGTATTAGCTTTATTGATAGGAACTGTTATTACATTTAGCTTAAAGAGACCCTCATTCAGGTAACCTTTTCCTACATACATATCATTCTTACTTAGTACAACACTATTAGAAACAAAAGTGCATTTGAATCCATTCTTGACAAGAAGTGAGGTAGACACAAGATTCTTGCGAATTTCTGGAACATGGAGAACTTGGTTTAGAGTCACTATTTTTCCCGACGTCATCTTCAACGCAATCTTGCAAACTCCTTCAATTTTCGCTGTAGACGAATTTCCCATGAAAATTGTCTCGTCGGGTCCTGCAAGGGCATAAGAAGAAAATAACTCCTTGTTAGCACAAACATGGCGGTGGCTCCAGAATCTATCCACCATTCTTTAGGATTTCCTACCAAGTTGCATTCAGACAACATGGCACACAAGTCCTCCATTTCTTCAGCATTTTCAACCATGTTAGCTTGATTCTTCTTCTTCTTATCATTCTTTGGTGCACGACAATCCACGGCCTTATGCCCAGATTTTCCACAGTTGTGGTAATTACCCTTGAACTTTTTCTTGCTTAGGTAATTCTTTGGTCCAGAAGCCTCTTTCTTTTCTTGTTTTGTGGCGCCTCCTCAACAATGTTAGCCCTTATTATTGTCGAGTTTCCACGTGACTTCTTTTCAGCATTTTTGTTGTCCTCTTCTATCCTCAAACGCACAATCAAGTCTTCAAGTGTCATCTCCTTCCGCTTGTGTTTTAGATAGTTCTTAAAGTCTTTCCACAACGGAGGTAATTTCTCAATGAAAGCGGCGACTTGAAAGGCCTTATTAATGACCATACCTTCAGCAATAAATTCATAATTAATAACAAGATAAATCTTATTAATAAATTTATTGATTCGGGTCATACCTTCAGCAAGGAGGTCATGCACAATAACTTGTAATTCTTGGACTTGAGTTATGACCGATCTAGTGTCAATCATCTTGAAATCCAAAAACCTTGCAGCCACGAACTTCTTAAGTCCGGCATCCTCAGTCTTGTACTTTTTCTCAAGCGCATTTCATAACGCTTTTGAAGTTTCCATGATCCTATAGACATTGTACAAGCTACCTTCCAAACAACTCAAAATGTAGTTTTTGCACAAGAAATCAGAATGTTTTCATGCTTCAGTTACAACAAATTGTTCATCATCTGGAGTGTTTTCAGCCAGCACCGGAGGATCCTCCTTGATGAATCGCTGCAAACTCAACGTAGTAAGATAGAAGAGCATCTTCATTTGACAACGTTTGAAGTCAATACCGAAAAACTTTCCAGGTTTTTCTGCTGGTGCCATAGCATGAGTAGGAGTTGAACGGCTTGACGAGGCAGCAACACTCGTAACAGTAGCACCCGTTCCCGCAACATTTTCATTAGTTTGGTTTTCATTCGTCATTTTTCTGTAGAGTTGGAACCAAAACAGAACTTTGTTAAATCAGTGAAGTTTTGATATCTTCAAACTGAATACCAAACCAAACATACAACACGTAACAATGGTGAAGTTTTTATATACTTCAAACCCGTACGTTTATTATTCCGGTAAAGTTTTGATATACTTTAAACCGGACAGAACAATTATTGGAGTAGAAAGCATGAAGGCTTTAGTCTCCAAACCAGTATACAAAATATAAATAACAATTTAATATATAGTTCAACACAGAAACGTTAGTATTAGAATTCCTTAAGCTTGTAGTCGCTAGTGTGTTAAAACACAAAATCAGAAACTGTTAGAAGAATAAAAGAAACTGGAAAAACAGTAAAGATTAAGAAATATTCCGAGTCCACAATTTGCTTGTGCGTCCTTAAGGAATTTTAACCCCCTCACACGTTGCCAAGGTAATGGATTAAATCCTCCCAGGATAAAACGGAATAAACCTTCCTGCAACAGTGGCAATACGAACTGCAGGATACCAACGAACTTAAAGAACGGAGCAAAATCACACTTACGAATTTGAGAGAGAGAGACTGCGAATTAGAATGCAGTATTTTAAGAAAGAAGGAAGTTCTGTAATGTTTTTGGTGTGTTAAAAACGAAGCCATGCCTCAGAATTTATAAGCAATTATTGGAAGAGGTGTGATGTTTGTTCTGGAAGTCCAAAAAATAATCTTATCGATCATTTGACAAATCCGAAGCCGAAGCCGAGCGATCGACGACGACGGCGCGAGGGTTCATTCTCTTCAACTCCTTTTAAGAGCTTTAAGAAGTGATTCTATATATAAGCACACAAATGTAGTTGTCCCTCACCAATGAGGGACAAAGTGCAAGTCAAAATCTCACTTCATCCAAATTTTCATTTCCCTCCATTTTATTTTCCACCATTTCCAATTCACACTCTTATACTTTAAAGTCCAATGCTTAAAGTCTTTGAAGCTCAATGCGTTTAAAGTCCAACCAGATCTAATCTATTTTCCACTTTAAGATATTAGGCTTAATAATGAGAGTTACTAATTGTTATAGTCAACTTAAGTAAAAACTATTTACAAGTTCAATTAGTAAAGCAACATGAACTCTCCAGCTTAGTAGAAATAGAGTGGGCAAGTTGAAATAGATTATGAATTCAGAACCCAAATCCAGCACCAAAATTTATATATAACCAGTATTCAAACAAAGATTTGGTTAGTGAAAGAGTTTTGTGCACAGTCACTACTAGGTTCTGTCATCTCTAAATAATTTCTGTGCTTTATTTTCAAATATTGAAGTGGACAAAAATGTTTGTTTACCAATTTGGTCTTTTATTTTAATATCAAATTTGAAGTTTGAAAAAGTGGACATGTACTGTTTTTCCACATCCAAACAACAACTGAATCAAATATTTTTTTTTCAACTTCAACTACAAATACTCCTTGCACATACATGGTTCAAAGCCGGAGAAATAATCACACTCATTACATGTATAATACATATCAATGATTACAGAGAATGAAGATAATAAGGAAAAGAGAATGAAAGCAAAGCTGATTGACCAATCACCTAAAGCAAACAAATAGGTGATAAAACTGGAAATGGCTATTTTTGATTTGATTAAGTACAAGTAAATCTATATGATAGTAACTAATATAATTGATACAATTAATAACTTTGTGAGAATGATATTTAATCTACGATCACATATATATATATATATATATATATATATATATAAAGAAGGGAATAGAAAAGATGACTTGGCACCTCTATTTGGCCAAGAAACCAATTTATGTTATAAAACAATAAAAGAACAAGAGCAATATTGCAGAGAAAGTAGAGAGAGAGAATTCTTATTGAATTTTGGGATGAATTACAATGGAATAGAACCCTCTATTTATAGGGAGATGGTGACTTAGTCACCAAGTAATAAACCCTAGAATCTCTCTANAATATAATTGTATTTATAACACTCCCCCTTGAATGTCTATTCAACAGATAATGTGCCTCGTTAAAACCTTAACTAAAATAAAACCCAGTGGGAAAAAAATTCTAGAGAAGGAAAAAGAGTACACATATCTAACAATACGCCTTTTGGTTGCCTCGTTAAAAACCTTGCAAGGAAAACCCGGTGGGACAAAATCTTGTAAGGGAAAAAGAGTACAACGCGTATTAACTCCCCCTGATGAGAGCATCAATTCACATCATTAAGCATTTGCATTCCAATCTTGTGCACCATCTTCAAAAGATCTTTGGTAGAGATTTGATGAACAAATCAGCCATATTAACTTGAATGAATATATCGCACCTTGAAATCATCATTCTTGATAGAGATGAATTGTCTTCATATGATCTTGTTGGAATCTTCAGTTCAATATCTTCACATAGAGGTGAAACTCTTGCTATCATATTATCATGCATATAGTTATAGCAAGATACATGTGCACAAATTGCATTGAGGATGTAGTACTTCATGACCATGAATTCTATATGCTTTAAGCAATTTAAATCCTTCATGGATTGTCATATAAGTTAAGTCATATAAGCCATACAATAGACTTTAGATGCATATCAAGTTTTCATGTCATGCTAGACATATAAGATATCGAAAACTGATTGCACATACCATTGACTTTACACTTTCAAGTGTTTGAACTGCATGTTCAAAACTACATGGCTTTCATATGAAACCAATTCTATTTGAATTGTTTCTCAGACTTAAGATCCTCATATATATTTAGCGATATTATCGATGTTGTCGATAAATATTTTATATCGGTTCCAATTTATTTTCATATAGACATAACATAGAGATCTCTTCATTCGTATATTCAGGTACCGGAATCTCTCCTGAGAATTTATGAAGTGTTATGTCATGTGATCTTCTAGAACACTTGCCTCCTTTATTATGATCATTTAGATCATTTGCTCATCTTCTTTATCAAGAAGTTTATTTGAAACCAATTTGTCTATACGCTTTAAGCGTACCATAGACTTTGTCCTTCCAAGACTTAATAGGAGCATTTGCAATGAGAATATAGTTACTTTCTTTGGGTCAGCAAATGCGTCTGGCATGCTTTGCAATATATTGCAAATGAATTATCTTTTTATGAACTTCAAGTTCATATTATCTTATTCGAGGATCTAGATGTATAAATGATAATTCATTCCATGTAACTTTTTCTCAACTGTTTATCATGTCTCCCCCTCATGTTAGAAAAACTAACTTGTTTCCTCAACTTTGAGAACCCATCTTTGTGCGTTATGGTGTTAATCAAAATATACACCGCACATCAATAATAATAAAATGAATTATTTGGTTCCTGACCATGAACCGCTTGTGAGGGGAGAAATTAATATACTTTCGTATATAACGTATATCAAACTGGTATATAAAACTTTGTTCTCATAAGTAATTGTTTAGCTATTAAGTGGAGGCACTCAATAAATCATTTTGTTAAACCAGCTGTGATGTAGACCAACTTATCAAGATGAACTTCTTGAATAGAGAATCTGGAATATGCTCTAAATTAAATTATTGAGCAAGTTACCTCGCAAACACCATGTTGCGGGTTAATAATAATCGCACATGTAACCATCTCATAGATGCATCTTATGTGGTATACATGACAGGTGAATGGGCCCATATTCACCTTTGATATTTCCAGCATTCATGGGATTCAATCCCAATTTTGTTGGCTTATTAATTAATGAGAACATGCAACATAAAAGAATTCGTAAAGAACTTTATCGTTCTTTAATATTTACCCATGTGAATTCTCTATTATTTTTGAACCAAGTATGCCAACTGGATAAATTATCAATATTGATAAACTTCAGGTTTACACCATGATGTGTGCAATTATGAATAAACTCCAAGTTTATTATGATAAGGGTTTTTATATCAATAAATATCCACTTCATTGTGGTATTCTTTTGTTTATGTAGTACAAATTGGAGAATAAAGCGGGTAGCTTTTCACATACATATTACCCCGCTACAAGATGTAGTAATAGAAGATATTAAATCTTTCCTTTATTTATAGTCTCAATATAATCAACCGCTTTCGCGTATACTTTGGAAACTGAATAAGTTTCTCTGAGACTTACTACAACACAATACCTTATTGGTAATTAATTGTGTTTCTCCAAAATAGTATAATTGGCTCTTGCAGAGTTCTCAATTAATTTTGTAGTATCACATATTCATCAACACCCATATGGTGAATATCTCTTTTAAAGAGAAAGTTATACCATTATGGTTATGGTCAAAATTATATGCAAGATCTGTTTCTTGCATTACTGTTGACTTTTAATAATCACAATGCCAAAATATTTTGGCGTACAATAGGTACGTAACCAATGACCATTCATGCCATAATAATGATATTATTTTCTTATATTATCTCAAACCTCCTTCTAGAGGTGAGTGTGGTATACACCACTAGCACGCTCATATTCTTCCAAAAATGAATATGTATTCTTAAATCAGATGTTGTCACATTCACATCATGAATAGACCATAATCATCTATATGTGCTTTATAAAATCTCATGTCAAATTGATGACAAATATTTTCACAAGTGGGGGATTATTTTGAGAATCCTTATTATTCTCATTATCACAATGATGACGATTATAATTTCGTCTATTGCCACGTCCACATCCATTGATACATTTATAGTGATAATTTTGTCTTCTTTCAAACTTATCACATACTGCTATCACATTCTCTTAAGGGAATGAGAATGGAGCAAATTCAATGGGACAGGTTTCCACTTTTTGTGCCCATAATCATACATGAATTTGATCATGGCAAGACATAGAAACTTTTACCACTTCAGGTGGTTATAATTTCTTACAAACTCCATTAGAGTTATAATCAAACTTTGTTGTCTTTGCTTGTATATAAAATCAAAGTATAGAATAAAAGAGAAAAATACGGTAAAATACTTACCTTAAATCCAGAATTTAATCACGAAGGAAGTTCATGGAATAATTGACAATCATTATACTCAATCCCAAAGCTTCTACTCAATTGGTTAGAGTCTCGTGCTGATAACGTGTAATGAAACAATAAAAGAACAAGAGCAATATTGCAGAGAAAGTAGAGAGAGAGAATTCTTATTGAATTTTGGGATGAATTACAATGGAATAGAACCCTCTATTTATAGGGAGAGAGTGACTTAGCCACCAAGTAATAAACTCTAGAATCTCTCTAAATATAGACATTCACCATAAATATAATTGTATTTATAACAATTCATCTTTTTTCTCCTTTTTTTGCCTTTTCTCCCTATTTTTTCCTCATATAGTAAGAATGAACGGAAAATGGTCAAATATGTCCTTATACTATTGAAAAAGGTTTAATATTACCCTCCGTTATACTATCAGTCCAAATATATCACTAACGTCATACTATCGGTCCAAATATATCCCTGACATCATGAAAGTGGTACAAACCTACCCTTCCTCCGTTAACTGCCTTCCCTATGAACACATTTTGTTGCTACCTCACCATTTCACCCTGTTTGCAGCTACCAAGTACAATTACTTTGAAGTTCTATCATTATTTTGAAGACTTCACTGCCTCTATTTCCTCTTGCTTTTCAAAATATTTGTTGCTTCTCCGGCCGGTCCTGGAATTATACGTACCTTTCACTTGATATTACAATTTTGTGTTTTATTTTTCTTTTCCTTGTGTTGTCGCTGAATTTGTAAGACATATTTAGGGAAAATTTAGTAGCACTTTTATTTTAACATAAAACGTAAAGAGAGAAAAAATGGCAGCCTCCCAGAAATGTGGTTGAAGAGAAAGAAACAAAAAAAAAAATTAACTCTCGTGTCTAGGTTGTTTTTCTTTCTTACCATGGTCAATTTTGAAACCCTAAACTAGTTTGCTTGTATCTTTGCTTAGTTTGTTATATAAAACAAAATGTATTTTCGTCCGTATAAGCATGAATTTTGAATAGCAAAATCAGAATTTTCTCGATTCACATTGTTTCATATCTTTAGTTGTTAGCATTTTGTTTGATATAGTTTGTTTGTATATCTATGATCTGTGATTTTTCTTCAAATGAACGGGAAAGAAAGGTTGTGGGGAAGGGATGAAAATGGGAGTATAATAGTGAGGTGGCAATGAAATGTTGTCATAGGGAGGCAGTTAACGGAGGAAGGGTAGGTTTGTACCACTTTTATGATGTCAGGGATATATTTAGACCGATAGTATGACGTTAGGGATATATTTGGACTGATAGTATAACGGAGGGCAATATTAGACCTTTTTCAATAGTATAGGGACATATTTGACCCTTTTCTGAAGAATGAAAGCCTCAATTATTACTGCCTCAACGTTTCATATTCCTTAATAAATACAGACAAGGAAGTTTACTGCTGATTTATTAATTTAATTATTGCTTCTTTATGACACCAAATAACATAATTGTAGTTTACAAAGAATTTAGAGAGTCAAGAACTTCAAACGGCTTAAAGCACTAGGAAAGGCAAAGAATGTTTTCTTCAACTTCCCCTCACTATCTGACTATAAAATGCATGTCTTTGTATTTTTCGGTTCTATGGATAACTAAATTGCACTCTCTAAATCTCTTCCCAATTTATAATGCTTTTTGAAGGATGCTTTCAGTGTGTATTGGTTGTGCTTGGTGTGTTTAGCAAGGGAAGGTTAAAGGTGCTTTGTACTAACAATTGTTGTGATTGGAAAATGTTACTTATGTTATTTTGATAAGAATGGACATTGGGCCTAACTCAACCCCAAAAGCTAGCTTTTAATGTGAGGATTGCCCAAGCCATATAAGGAGACCAAGGACCTCAAATCCTCCGATGTGGGACAACTCAACACTCCCCCCTCACGCCCAGGCCTCTGGAGCGTGGACAACATAAATGGGGGCCCAACATCGGTAACAATAATTGGGATGGGCCTGGCTCTGATACCATGATAAGAATGGATATTGGGCCTAACCCAACCCCAAAAGCTAGCTTTTAAGGTGAGGATTGCCCAAGCCATATAAGGAGACCAAGGACCTCAAATCCCTCCAATGTGGGATAACTCAACATATTTAGCATTTCTCAACACATTATAGCATAGGAATTTATTTTTGTCGATCAAAAGGAATGTGAAGACTCAAGCTTGCAAGATAATCCTCGAATAAGCTAAGTCCTCAGGCTTTGCAAGATAAAAGGTCTTTTCGCTTCTTCTTTTTTCCCTTTTATATTTACTCATTATATTTAAAATTTGTTCTTTTTTGTTCACTGTTTTTTCTACTCTCTTAGGTAACAAAACTAAATTCTCTTGACGCTTTTTGGCTTTTTGAAGAAATTATGAAAAAAATGCACGAGCCGATCACAAATTAACCTGTAATGTATCTAGAGCAAGAGCTTTATAGAAGTCCAACATGAACATTTGATATACTCCCTATTTACATGTTGCATTTGATTCTCTTCTAAAATAATTTATAATATGTTTCAATAAAAAAATGTTTTCTCTAATATATAGTATCATTTATGTATACCTGATAATATAGTGAGATGTATAAAGTTCTTTTTAATATTATTCATGTACTTTGAAGTTTTGTATACGAAATGTAGTATTAAATATTTATATGTTACTTTTAGATAAAAATTTACTCACATCAAGTTATGTTCTATTAATTATAAAATGAGTTTTGAAGAACTTATAGCGACAATCTATGTGAAAAAAAAGTAAATTGATTGTACTTGCCAATACGTCTTTGCTAATTCGTTTGAGTACTCATTTAGCTATTAATTACTACTAGAATATATTAGTATTAATTAAACAAAAGATAACTGCAGAAAATAAGAAAGGGCCAACAAAGGTTGGTGTGATCAAGATAGTGTGAGTTAGTATTTGTAATGTGATAGTGAATGTTCATCAATTTCCTTTTTTTTGGTCAATGCTGAGTTCTCGGTAAGGGACGTTAATGAAAAATAATGAGTTTTTAATATCTTTTGTAATATAATAGTATTATGAAATTATTATTTCATAGATTTAATGAGATCTTTTACGATCGCGCGAAGCGCGGGCAAATTAACTAGTTAAATTATACTGGTAGAATGAAAACAATGCGAGTATATTTCAAAACCTCATGAAGTTAGTGTGTCGCAATTAATTACTCAAATTAACCATTAACAAAATCATGGATCGAATTTCGGGACTTTGGTGATGATTCCTAGCCGATTAAGCCCAAAATTCTTTAAATTTAAATGAAAGAATTATCCAAATTGTCACTCTATAAACTTTTCTAATCAAAAATAGCCCCAAAACAAAATATCTACTAAGAAGGCCCAAATGTCATTTTAAAACCCAAATAGTTTCAATTAATATCAGTTTTTGTGTATCCGTTATTTTTTTGTTTTACAGACACTATTCTCTCTCTTCTCTAAGTTTTCACTCTCTCTCTCTCTTTCTCTCTCTCTCTCTCTCCCTATATATATATATATATATATATATATATATATATATATATATACGTGTGTGTGTGTGTATGTATCTATATGTATATTGGATATGGGAAAAGGTTATGGCGTTATATATGCACCACCACCTGATCAGCTGGTATACGTTGATGATTTGCCCACAGTGGCCAAGATGATATGATGGGACGCCCTCAGAGGCTTGATGATGTTATGAACACATTTACCCATGCATGGTATGACAGTCATTTATACACATATGCATGACATTATAATATTAAATTATTCACAGAGCTATTTAGATGTACATGTTGAGTCTTTACTCCATGTTTCTCTCATGTCTATTGTTTACTAATTTTCATTCCTTACATACTCGGTACATTATTTGTACTGACGTCCCTTTTGCTTAGGGACGCTGCGTTTNATATATATATATATATATATATATATATATATATATATATATATATGTGTGTGTGTGTGTGTGTGTGTGTGTGTGTGCGTGTGTGTGTGTGTGTGTGTGTGATTTTTTGCTAAATTGAACCAAAATTGCTAAAATTGACGACAAAACAAAATACATTTGCGATTATTTTCGTCTGATTCCAGGTAATTTGGAGTAGAAAATCTCTTGTTTTGTATATTTTTTTTGGATTGCATGTATTTTTGGAGAAGCAATGTTGCTTTTTTTTTTTTTTTAGGCTTTTGCGACTTAATTGTTTAGTTAGAGTTTATTGTAGGTATTTGTTATAGATGATTTTGTTAAATTTGGTTGAGTTTTGTGTCAATTTTGCCACAAAATTCTGTACTATTTGTTCGTATAATTTTTTTTTAAATTTTCTCATTCGACCTAGTTTCAATTGTGAAATAGAGCAATATGACAAGACAAACTAGTTCGATGAGTTCATCTCCTTATTCAAAGCCGGTTTCAATTGAGAAATCGTTAACATGAGAAGAGAAACTAGGTCGATGAGTTCATCTCCTCATTCAACCCCGATTTTAATTGGGAAATCGATTGATGAACGAAATATGGGAAGACAAAATTATTCCGACAGTGTTCAAGTGTTAGAATCTCGAAAGGATGTTGTTGGACAATCTAAGAAAAAGAAGAGCAAAGGGGTTAAAATGGATGATGTTGAAGGTAAGAGAAAATGTAAGTGAATTTGGGCGTCAAACCAAAAAAAGTAAGGTTCAGAAGGCAGAAAAAGTTAAAATTCCTGACAAAGTTTGTAAGGTACATACAATTTCAGTTATATTTTTTTCCTATTGTTGAATCTTCTTTTAAAACTGGATTTAGTTTGTATTTGTTTGTTGTTAATTCATATCGTTTATTTGTAGCCTTGGAAACTTTATACTCTAGTTGGTGAGCCTTTTCCTGTTACTCATTGGATATCATACACTAATGTGGACATCGTATCAGTTTTACAGTTAAAGTTGAATGATGTCCAGCTTTTGATGTTCAGGGAAAGTTGTTTTGGCTATTTCCTTGATTTGCCTCGAGTTGTAATCCAGGCACAACTGAATCGTTCTTTAATGTTTAGGGAGTTGGTTCAAGATAAGTTTGATCAATTTTATGTGAAATTAAATGACGAATGTGTTTTACGTTTTGGTCTTTAGGAATTTAGTGTAAGTGGTTTAAACTGTTGTGGCAATGAGCATGTTGAGGCTAACTTCAGTGGACCCAATAGGTTGGTGAATACTTATTTTTATGGTTTTGAAGCGGTGTCAAAGAAGTCGCTTATTGATTGTTTTGAGAAGAAGAAAGGTAGTCTGATGAAGATGCAGTTAAGATTGCAATCATTTATTTCGTAAACACATTTCTAATGTCCACTCAGGCTCAGAATACATTTATAAGTAAATGTGATTTCCATCTTGTCAAGAGTGGGGAGTATGTGACCTTTCCCTGGGGTAAGTTTACGTTTCAAGCTTTAATGAAGTCGGTAAGGGACAGGTTGAGGGAAAATTCTGAGTTTATTGGATTGGTGGATTTTCTTTGGCACTACAGGTGTAGTTCTATGAATGTTGCACTATAGTTGATAAGAAGTTTGTTGTTCGCGTTGGAGATCATACACCGCACATATTGAATTGGGAAATGATAGACAGGCCGGCACTTGATGACTTCTCTACTATTTTCTTCAACAGCACAGGGAATAAGGTACCAACTTTTATGTATTGAGGTTATACATATATGATACATTATAATTCATTGTGATACATCAAATAGACAATTTTAATACATCTAGGACTGAACCACTTTTTGTTACATTTGCAGTTTAAAAATATTTCTCCTACAATTGAAGAGCTAAGGAGATTTACTTTGCCTGTTGAAGTTAACGATGAGTATCAGAAATATTTGACATCACGTAACAGGGAAAAACTTCCTATTTATGATAGCGATGATTTTGTCACGCCACCCTCGAAACAGATTAAGGAGCATGTCCCACCATAAAAGGCGCCGAGTGTCCAACCTGTTGATTATGATCGTGAGTTGTAGAAGTTGAAAGCTGATGTTAAACAGGTTTGTATTGGTCTTATATATATATATATATATATATATATATATATTGAAAGCTTTGTTAAAAGTGTATATTCAAAGTCTATTATTTTTCTTATTTATTTTCTTTTATAGCTCCATAAGCAGTTAAAGTCCTTCATGGAATATGTTTCTAATAAATTCAAGGAAGTCTTTGAGTTTATAAATTCCAAGGTATGTGTTTCTTTTTCATTGTGCATTTTCTTTTATTTTTTAGTTAACTTACTGTATCTTTTTTTTTAACATAGCTTCGTATAAGTGAAGACAAATATGGTGCACATCCAGAGGAAGACACCAGTTGATTTTCTGAGCAATATGGAGTTTGGTGGCAATGAAGATGTTGACATGGATGTTTGTAAGGTGTGTTTAGTTGTACATTCTACCCTTTTCATTTTTCTTTTCTTTGTTGTTTTTGATTCTTTTTTAAAAAAAATAGGTTGGTGGAAGTGAAGGCAAAGATGTTCCACATTCTCAAGGAGATACCAGTGCGCATCATCATAACAACTTTGTGCTCGATGAAGCAGATCAGTTAGGTGTCAATATCATGGAAGAACCTTATAGTGGTGTCCCTATCATGTCCGTTGCTAAAGTAACTTTCACACCATATGTAGCACATGCTGGCGCTATTGGTGAGACTGCAGATGAGGTTGCAGGGGAGATGGATGCAGAATCTGAGAAAGAAAAGGTTCCCGAACTTAGACTGACGCTATTTCTGTGACTGCAAATGTTGATGCGGCGGTAGGGGGGATGAAGGAACAATCTGAAAAAGAGGTTCCTGGATCTCAGATTATTCTGTACCAGTCTAAATTACTTTCTGAAGTTTCGCCACAAATGCAAAAAAAGAAAGAGATGTCCTGCAAAGCCCGTGCAGTCTCCGTTCATTACTGTATTTGATTCAGTATCCAGTAGTGATGTTGTTGCAGCGAAAGAAAAAAAGCAAATTTATGCTATTAAGCATCATTTTCAAAGCAAAATTGGAACTGATGTTAACAACTCTTTGTTGAATGTATTTGTTGTGTGGGTCAAAAAAGAAAAGTCCAGAAAGAAGTATGTTTTCAACTTCTGACTTTTGTTCAGTTTTATATTTTAATATATTGTCATTTGTAGCATTATTTTATATCAGATCATTGTATCTCTTTAGTGTATATCTGTTACCGAGAATAAAATTTACCCGAATCACGTTAGTAAACTGAATCCTGCTTATGATCTTGGTGTATATCATGTTGAGACAAAAAATAGTTTCACACTTTGGCATATAATGGTCAGCCTTTGGATGACTCGGTATATAAGAAGTTACTTTTACAGTTTTTTTTAAATTTTAGCCAGTGTACACGTGATCAGGCCTCTTAAGTTAGAAAATATTATTAATTGCTATCTTTCCTGATACAAGAGAAGTAGTCAGCATTCATTTTCCTTTGTTTCCTGTGAATTTGGTATGAAAAAGTGTAGCTGCTTAAAGTTTACTTGCCTTCAAGTTGTGATGATTCTACTGTCACATCTGGAATAGTGACTACAGATGGAACTTTCTTTTGACCTCTAAGGCCTAAGCTTGACGAACATCTCTATTAGTATAATACTTATCCTAATTACTGAAATACATCTCCAAAGGAGATAAATGAATTTTAAACTTTTTGGGTTTGCCTCTGATAATGCTAATGAAAAGAGAGATCACGGAATTGGTTGACACAAATTTGTCATCATTTGGTTACCTATTTTATACTATTACAGTGATTAATTATTTGTTATTTTTTGTTTCAGCACATTGATGTTTTGTTCTATTATTTGAGAAAAAAGGGGAAGTATGACAAAGACCTACCTGTAACATTCACCACCACAGATTGGTACTTAGACGAGAAAATTAATGAGTTGTGGCAGACGTTTATTGATACAGGTGGAGATAGTGAAGTGTACAATCTGAAACATGTCATTGCAAAGTATATTCAGGGGTATGTCTTGAATGCCAATGTTCTATAGCATACTGTGGAGCACGTCTTAATGCCAATTAATGTTGTGGAACAATGGCATTGGATAATGGTTGTGACGTCCTTTAAGGATAGATGCATTTATGTGTATGACTCTATGTGCGGTGGAGCTGCTCATCAAGCCAAAGTTCATAACTCAATGCGCAAGTATTCTGTGTTGCTGCCTCATTTTTCGTGCATACGCATTTCAATTTAAACAAAAAAGATATCAATTGGCGCACTGTGTCTACAAATCAAAGGACTTGATTACCCCATTTGATGTAAAACTGGTTGAAGGACTGCCTCAACAAGTCGAAGCGTATGAATTTCTTACAACACAATCTGTTTTTTGTTAAGATTCTGCAGTTTGATAATTGTTGTTATTTTTATTTTTTGTAGTGATTGTGGTGTATTTGTGGCAGCATTTGCCGAGTATTTCATTAAGGGAAAGATGCCTCCTAAAAAATTCAACGCCTATGCACACCAGCGCAGATTTGGTTCTCTCTTGTGAGATTATCCTAGAAAGAAGATGGAACTGAACGCGCAAAGTGATAATGAGAATATTGGCCGACAAAATAAGTCGCGGAAGCGGAAGAAGTAGTTACTTTTGTCACTGTTGTAGGATGAACTCAATAATTTTATTTTGCATTGTGTTCTGTTATGTTGTCATTGTTCTAAGACGGATCAAATTTTTTTGTCTTTAAATTTTATGAATACTTTTAAGATTTGTACAGCAAATGAGATGTCTATTCTGTTATAATGGTTCAAATGAGTTTTAGTGCAATATTAGAGTATTGCAGTTTAGTTTATTTTGGTATTTTCCGTGATTGTATGTTATGAATTCAAGATATGAAAAATATACAGTAGTTTGTGATACACTGTTTCTTCCAGATACACACATGATACACACATAATACATATATAATACAGATATGATACACATATGATACACACATGATACATAGATGATACAGTCGTTTTGGGTTGCTGCACAGTTAGTTTCTTCACAATGAGTTATGCAGTTTGTTTGATTTCTAAATATGTATTGATGAAGCCACACTCTTATTTGCAAATTTCTAAAACTATTTGCACAGTGTTCTAGCTGCTACGACAGTTTTCCATTAGTTAACTTTGTTATTATACAAATACAGACATGAGTAAGAGCCGATACATAGAGATACATAGGTGATACACAAGAGATACAGAGATGATACAAAAGTGTTACATATCTGATACAACTTCTTTTTTAATCAAACATATGTATAATTACCGATACACAGAGATACATAGGTGATACACAAGAGATACAAATATGATACATAGCTGATACTTCTTTTTTAATCAAACAGATGTATACTTAAAAAAATACACTTGCAACATGATTTTAAATGATAGATCAAATATTTATTTATATCTAAAATCCAAATGACATTCTACATTGGTACAATTCTTGATATATTGGATTCTTCTAAATCACTATAATATCCAGTAAAGCAAAAATAACAAGTAATTCTAAGTTTGATATTCCATCCTCTCTTTGGATTAATTCTACAAGTTTTCCTGTTGTGACCTTTTTCTCCACACTGTACACATGAAGTCGACCTTTTTCGTTCCCTTTCATATCTGGATTGCACCTCCCCTTCCTTGTCCTTCATATTGATTTAGTCACGCCTGGTGACAAGACTTTTTCATCTAGAACTTCTGCAGGAATATTCCATGCGCTTTCATCAAGAACCGGATAAATTGGAATTTCATAGGTCTTCAATAGGTACTCCTAGGTGTAGTACACCAAGCAATACTCAATGTGATCAATGTATTTGTATTTTAATACTGCCCAAGCATGTGCACATGACAACTCATCCAACTGAAACCTTCTACAGCTGCAAGTTCGATCTTTTAGGAACACCATTCTCTACTTACCTTTATCAAGTACTGAATATAAGTAACTCGTCAAAGGGGTCACCAACAAAATTTATCGATGGGTTTTCAATGTCTTTGTCTTATGTTTTGATGATCTAACAAACTTACTATCAAGAACCAGATAGGGAACCTGACACACTTGGTACACATTACAAATGAATGGATTCCAGACAGGACTCCAGCTAATGTGAACTGCTGCAACTGTAGAAAATAGAGAAACAAGTCAAGGACCTGATCCCTTGTGTTTCCCTGAAAGTAGTACGAAAGTCAACTGTACACAGCTAGAAAGTGACTACTACAGAAACAGTGCACACAGTGCAACAGTTCTGCAGTCACTTGCCCTTTGACCTACCAAGTGCTTACATCATTCAAGTGATGTCATCAAGGGTGTATTAACAAGAGCATTATATTGAAACATCACTTGAACACTTGAGAATTCACTTCAAGCATACAAGTCTTCTGCAAACAGTGAACTTAATTCTCAAGAGCTTGAAGAACAAAGTTAAATGCTACTACGGACCAGTTCCTAAATCGAGTATTTTGTTGTCCTTAGTTGAGTTGTAACTTTGTGATTGTATTGTAATTCCTAAATTGCTTAGCTAGAAGCGTTTCTTAGGAACCCCTTTGTAAAACCATAAACTTTCTGAGTTTGTGTTGTGACTAGAGTTAGTCATAAGTTAAAATCTTTGTAACTAGTAAGTGGCAAAGTGGCTTGTGATAAGTGTATCACAAGTTAGTTGAGTTGAAGTCTTTGTAATAGAGTCATTACAAAGTGGCATATAATAGAGTGTTTACAAGTTAGTGAAGTTAAAGCCTACAAGTGTAGGTCATGATTTTTGTCCCCTTGAGTGGGATTTTTCCACGTAAAAATCCCGTGTCTCATTTACTTACTATTTCATTAGTATTCTCAGTGGAAACTCATAAAGGACCAGGTATTCTATAGTTTGGTGGAATCATATAAACTAACAATTGGTATCAGAGCGGGTTCCTCCTATCAGGCTAACAGCTAGGAAGGATCGGTATGGCTGCTCCACCAAATTTTGAAGAAGGTCAATCTACGTACAGACCACCCAGGTTCAATGGGCAATACTATGGGTGGTAGAAGACAAGAATGCATGATTTTATCATGTCTGAAGATTTTGAGTTGTGGGATGCCATATGTGACGGTCCTTACATCCCAACAAAGGCTCTTGCAGAACTTCCATTCTCAATGCCAAAAACCAGAAAAGAATACACCGACCCAGACAGGAAAGCTGTGGAGAAAACTTTTCGTGCCAAAAAGATATTGGTGTGTGGAATAGGACCTGATGAATACAATAGAATTTCTGCTTGTAGAACTGCAAAGGAGATATGGGAAGCTCTACAAACAGCACATGAGGGAACCACTCAAGTAAAGAAATCTAAGATTGATATGCTCACTACCGAGTATGAACTCTTTAGGATGAAGGACGATGAATCTATTCAAGATATGCACACAAGATTCACTTCCATCATAAATGAGTTACACTCGGTGAAACTATTCCTAGCAACAAGCTAGTGAGAAAGATTCTAAGTATCCTGCCCAGTTCTTGGGAAAGCAAGGTAAATGTTATTACTGAAGCAAAGGACCTACAGGAGATGACCATAGACGAGTTGGTTGGAAATCTGAAGACCTACGAGATGAAGAGGAAGATAGACAGTGAAAGAAGAGAACAGAAGAAAGAAAAGAACCTAGTACTCAAAGCTGATAGCAATGACTCGAGTGAGGAGGATAGTGACATGGATTACTTAACCAAAAGATTTCAGAAGATGGTCAGAAGTAATGGAGGAATACCAAAAAGGGGCAACTCCAGCAAACCAAAAAACTATGATCTCTGCCATAAGTGTGGAAATCCTAGACACTTCATCAAAGACTGTCCTCTACTGAAGCAAGAGTACTCCAAGTACAACCCTGAGAAAGCAGCCAAGAGGAACCCGGTTCCTGACAAGGACTTCAAGAGGAAGAGATCTGCTGACAATGTGGTGAAACAGGCTCTTGCAGCATAGGGAGATTCCTCTAGTGAGTCTGAAGATGAAACTGATGCAGGCGACAGCTCCATGATGGCAGTTGAAAGTGAGGAAAATGAATATGATTCAATATTTGCCTTGATGGCCCAATCAGATGATGATGAAGACGATGACAACAGTGAGGCAAATTTCAGGGATGTCCAGAGAAATCTAAAATCCTACTCCCCTAAGAAACTCATGTATTTAGCTAGTATATTGATTGATGCCTATCATAGTCTTGTCGAGGATAAGGATGCCTTGACCTTAGAGATAGGAGAAGCTGAACAAACTAGAGATGATATGGTAGTGTGTGTAGTTGATCTGAAGGAAACCATTTGCGAGCTGGAGAAAGAAAAATTTGTTTTAACCAAAAAAATTGCTAATATAGAACATGAAAGAGATGATCTCTTGGTAGTGATTGCAGACCTAAGGGAAACAATTGAGGGACTAGGGACTGAGTCAAAACCTGGAAATTTTGGAAAAGGAAAAGAGGTAGCCAGTGAGCAACACATTAGGCTTGAAAACGAGTTGAAGTCAGTGAGAACTAGTCTGTGTGTTGAATATGAGAAAAACAAGCATCTCTAGACTGAACCTGAAAGAGTAAAAAATGATCTTGAAAAGTCCCTAAAGTGGACCTGGTCCTTAGAAGCTATCACTGCCATGTACGTTAATAATGGTGGAAACAGGCAGGGAATAGGGTTCCAAAGGGAGAAAACCCCTTACAACCCCTATAGCAAGTATGTTACTGTACCAGATAACTGGCTGTGTACCCACTGTGGAAACAATGGGCATTTCAAGGAAAATTGCCTAGCCAGGGTCCAGTCCATTCAGAAAAACAAAGTGTTTTGCTGAAAATGTAACTACTAAAAGGGACCAGGTTCCACTCACAAAAAATGCATATTACCTGCAAGGACTAAGAGAGCTCTTATTCATCCGCTTGCATACTACAAGGGACCCAAACTTGCTCGGGTTCCTAAAACTAACTCTTGATCTCCTTGTGTGTAGGGAACAGTGAGAGGAAGAAGTCAACAATGGTTCATGGGTAGTGGATGTTCAAAGCACATGACTGGGAACACCATAGACTTTCTTTCACTAAAAGCCCTGCAAGGAGGGAGTGTATCCTTTGGCAATGGGAAAAAGGGGTACATTCTTGGAGTTGGAAAAGTCAGGAAATCACTCACTCACTCTATTGAGAATGTGTACTATGTCAATGGTCTTAAGTACAGTCTCTTGAGTGTCTCTCAGATCTGTGATAAAGGAAACAAGGTGCAGTTCTTGTCCAAGATATGTACAGTTACTAATATGGTAACTGGTGAAGTGGTACTTGTGGACAAGATATACAAGAACATCTATGTTGCTGATTTCGAGTCCATACAAAGTGGTGATCTGAGTTTTCTGAAAGCTGTTGATGATGATGCTGAACTCTGGCACAGAAGATTGGGGCACACAAGCTTCTCTCTTCTGAACAAACTAATTCAGAAGGACCTGGTCCATGGTCTGCCCATGTCAAAGTTCAAAGTACAGAAAGTATGTGATGCCTGTGCTAGAGGAAAGCATGTGAAGTCCTCTTTTAAGTCTAAAAAGGATGTAAGCACCTCAAATCCACTCGATCTTCTGCATATGAATATGTGGCCCGATGATAGTGCAAAACAAGGGAGGAAAAAGATACATATTTGTGATAGTGGATGACTACTCCAGATTCACATGGACTCTATTTCTCAGAACTAAAGATGAAACCTTTGAGGTGTTTGTAGCTTTTGTGAAGAAAATCCAAGTGAAGATGGAGTCTAGAGTCGCATGTATTAGATCAGANCACCCCTAAGTCTTCTACTAAGCGACCTACTACTAGGTTGCAAGAAAAGGTAGCCTATGACTCTGACCTTCAAAAGAGCAGAAAAAGCAGTAATAAGAAAAAGAGGAGATTGGTGAAAGACAATGTTATAGTGTGTGATAAGGTTGTTCCTGTGGTGGAGTTTGAGGAGGAAACAACAGAGGAACCTAGTTCCCTAGTGAGAAGGTCCCATAAGAAGAAGGAATCTGCTTCCATAGAGAATGTTACAACCCCCAGTTCAAAGTTGAAGGATGTTGTGAGTGAGCCCTCAGTTTCTGATGAGGATGTGTCAGTCAAGTCTAAGGGAAAAGCAAAATCAAGTGGTGTGAAATCTGGCAAGAGAAAGTCCGAAATCGTTAAGGAACTTGGTTCTGTGAAAAAGATGAGGAGTAAATCCAGCTCTGTTTCAGAACGATTAAGGCACCAAAAGGTTCTGTTGGGTTGTACTTTTGACCCAACAATTTCGGATATGGCAGGTATGAGACAAATCTTGGCGTTGGTTGAGTTTCAACAGTGGGGTCATCCGTTCCAAATAGATGCACCCAAAGTGTATGAGGATGAGGTTCAAAGCTTTTATGCACGCCTCTTTCCTGTTAATACCGACCACATATGTGCATTGGTGAATGAGGTAGACATTGTGTTTGATGTGTGTTTGCTTGGGGATATTCTTAAAGTCCCTACAGTTGGTGTGTCTAGTGTGAAAAATGTGTGTGGGTCTAACTTCCGGAATGCTGTGGTAAAGGATAATGCTAACCAAAAGGGGGACCAGATTCACAAGAAGGCATTACTCCCTATTTATCAATTGCTCTTCGTATTGGTAAACAAGGTTCTGCTGCCTCGTGCTGAGAGGAGGTCTGTGACTTCTAAGTCTGACCTATTTATAATGGAGCAACTGGATGGCTTTCACCCTGTCAACCTGCTTGCTATCATGATTGAACATATGCAAAAAGTAGCAACATTCAAGGATGGCAATCATGGTCTTCCACATGGGTTTCTGCTTATGCAAATGTTTAAATTTTTCAAGGTGCCACTGGGGCAAGGCAAGGTAGGAACCAAGAAGCAGACCTTCTCACAAACAACATTGGAAGAATGTGAGTGCATTGAGAAGAATGGGGGTTAGGCAGTACATCAACAATCTCATATCTCATTAATGCTCAAAATGGTGCAACTGAGGAGATTCGAAGGTTGAAGGCTAGGAATGCTATCCTGGAAGGTCAGCAGGCCCAAGGGGCTCCAGAGTCAAATGAGGAAGTGGCTCGTTTGACAAAAGAAAAACCTGATCTCAGGGCACAAATGGAGAACCTGAAAGCAGAACTGCTCAATGAGCAAAAGTCGGGCAATGGCCGAATAGACCTAGTTCTCCAAACTCTTGCTGCAGCTTCCAAGCCCTCTACTCCTAGTGCCCCCTAAGTAACCCCTTCAGTGACCAGTTTCTGGAGTTTCTCTTTTAGTTTTTATGACTTGGCAGATGTTTTTGTTTCTTTTGCTATGATGTGGTTGGGATGTATCAGTACTACTCCCGTTTTTAACAGTCCAATTCTGACTTTGCTTTTTAAGCAAAGGCATATGCTTTATATATAAAATCTATCCTCTTTTGTTATCTAAATGTTTGCGTTCTTTGTCTCTCTTCTCTATCATGCTCTGTGCACATATGTGGCATGAGTTACCTAGGCTAGACTTCTTTATGCTGTTTGCCTGCTTGTCTATTTTTAATGATGCCAAAAGGGGGAAGTATAATTGAAACAGGGATCTGATTAAGGGGGAAACATCAAGTCAGGGGGAACTTGTGAAGTTCCCGTTACTTCATCTGGTTATTTTTGCTCTAAATACATGTTATCAATGTCTAAGTTTGTCATTATCAAAAAAGGGAAAATTTATGGGTTTTCAATGTCTTTGTCTTATGTTTTGATGATCTAACAAACTTACTATCAAGAACCTGATAGGGAACCTGACACACTTGGTACACATTACAAATGAACGGATTCCAGCCAGGACTCCAGCTAATGTGAACTGCTGCAACTGTAGAAAATAGAGAAATAAGTGAAGGACCTGATCCCTTGTGTTTCCGTGACAGCAATACGAAAGTCAACTGTGCACAGCTGAAAAGTGACTACCACAGAAATAGTGCACATAGTGCAGCAGTTTTGCAGTCACTTGCCCTTTGACCTACCAAGTGCTTATATCATTCAAGTGATGTCATCAAGGGTGTATTAACAAGAGCATTATAATAAAACATCACTTGAACACTTGAGAATTCACTTCAAGCATACAAGTCATCTGCAAACGGTGAACCTAATTCTCAAGAGCTTGAAGAACAAAGTTAAACGCTACTACGGACCAGTTCCTAAATCGAGTATTTTGTTGTCCTTAGTTGAGTTGTAACTTTATAATTGTTCTTATTGTAATTCCTAAATTGCTTAGCTAGAAGCGTTGCTTAGGAACCCCTTTGTAAAACCATAAACTTTCTGAGTTTGTGTTGTGACTAGAGTTAGTCATAAGTTAAAGTCTTTGTAACTAGTGAGTGGCAAAGTGGCTTGTGGTAAGTGTATCACAAGTTAGTTGAGTTGAAGTCTTTGTAATAGAGTCATTACAAAGTGGCTTGTAATAGAGTGTTTACAAGTTAGTGGAGTTGAAAGCCTACAAGTGTAGGTCGTGGCTTTTGTCCCCTTGAGTGGGATTTTTCCACGTAAAAATCCCGTGTCTCATTTACTTACTGTATCATTAGTATTCTCAGTGGAAACTCATAAAGGACCAGGTTCTTTATAGTTTGATGGACTCATAAACTAACAATTATCAAGTATCGTTAGTGGTGACAAAGCAAATGCCCTCAAAATAGATATAGAGAGCCTACAAGATTCAAAAGAGCTTATATCATGTCAAACCAACCAATATTTTAGCAGTAGGGCGGGCTTAGATGCTACATTAAATTGAATGACGTATATACATGCTGGTAATCGCCTAAAAGTTGAACAATTTGCTTACATAATGACTAATTTCTCACATGCCCTAGAAGAAACAGGGAATGGAGGTAGACCAACCAGCTTTGAAAAGAAACAGAAAACCTGATGCCTCGGGTAATAGAGATAATACCCTCCATTACTTGAACACTATAATATTGTTTTTGTGCAAATAATGAATATTAGACAATGTTAGCTTTAATCAATTTGGTCTCCCTGTGCCGTGCAGGTGGACACTGGTTTAATAGAATCACATAAAGGGTTCAAGTATCTACATATCCTAGTCATACCTTCATCCAATGTGACAATTCGAGATTGTCCATTAGCATTGTATCATATTTTTTCCCAAGATCAGTAAATGACTCTATTGTATTCTTTTGGTTTGTAATGTTCCATCGTTAGATCAATGGCCTTATGTACTCCAGCAAAGGCAGTACTGGGACTTTCCTAGTAGCCTTGAGTGTTGCATTGATCGACTCCGCAATGTTTGAAGTCACTATCAATATTCTATTGACAGTGGATGTGCTCTGGACCATCTTTCATACCCAGCGTTGACTAAGTAATATTTGACCCTCTTACCAATTCTCTCACCTCTTCCATGCGGTAATCAAACTTCTCAACTGTGTATGCTTTGGCCATAGCAAAGAATATATCTTTGAGCTGCAAATGGTTCTTCTTGTAATTTGTTTACATTATTCCATATATGCCATATGCAGACACAGTGAGGTACTTGTGGATAATGTTGCCGCTGCATTTTTAATGCCTTCGTGCCTGTAACGACCCGTTCGGTCGTTTCTAGCTCTAGCACGTCGTTCAGCGGTTTGAGGCTATGAGCAGCTTCACTTCAGGTATTATGACTTGTACGCGTGGTCGGAATTGAATTTCGGGAAGTTCAAAGTTGATTTAGGAAGAAATCCTCATTTCGGAAGCTTTGAGTTGGAAGAATTGGTGAAGATTGGATTTTTGAGTAAACGGCCTCGAAATTGGGATTTGAATGTTTCGGCAGGTTTGTATGATGATTTCAGACTAGGGCGTCTGTCCGAATTGGGTTTTGGATGACCCGGGAGTATTTCGGGGCCTATTGTGGAAGATAGCATTTTGGGAAGAATTTCATAAATTTGGGTTGCAGTGCATATCAGTGTTATCGATGTCCGTTTGGGATTCGGAGTCTAGAAATAGCTCCGTATAGTGATTCTGGTATTGGGAGCGCGTCTGGAAGTGGATTCGGAGGTCCGTAGGTCATTTTGGAGTCGTCTGGCGAAAGTTAGAAGTTTGAAGGTTTTTGAGGAGTTTGACCGGAAGTGGACTTTTGATGTCAGGGTCGGATTCCGATTTTGGAAGTTGTAGTAGGTTCGTAATGTCAAATGCGACTTGTGTGCAAAATTTAAGGTCAATCGGACGTGATTTGATAGGTTTTGGCATCGAATGAAGAAGTTTGAAGTTCTAAAGTTCATAAAATTTGAATTCAAGTGCGATTCATGGTTTTAACGTTGTTCGATGTGATTTGAGGCCTCGAGCTGGTTCGCATTATTTTTTGGGACTGGTTGGTGTGATTGGACAGTATCCCGGGGGCCTCGGGTGGATTCCAGGCGGTTAACGGATTGAAATTGGGAGTTGAGGAAGAGCCGAAGCAGCTGGGCACCTGGTGTAACCGCCTCAGCATGAGGAGGGCCGCAGGAGCAAGCCCGCAGGTGTGGAGATGGCTCGCAGAAGCGGAAGGTGCCAGGCCGCTGAGAACCGGAGAAGCGGAAATATTTGCACACCTGCGATGGCGCAGGTGCATGCCAGTTGTTGTAGAAGCGAAAATAGCCGCAGATGCGGAAGAGGAATTCGTAGAAGCGGAAGCTCGGATGCGGCCAAGGAGCCGCAGGTGCGAAAAGTCGCTGGGGCAGTGAGGTTTCTTTAAAACAGGACTTGGCCCATTATTCTCCCATTTTTAATTTGGTTTGGGCGATTTTGGAGAGCTTCAAGGGGAGATTTTCATCAGGCAACTCAAGGTAAGTGATCCTTACTTATTATAAGTCAAATAGATAGTTTGTATAAGGATTTAAACATGGAAATTAGTGGAAATTTGGGGTTCTGAAGAAAAACCTAGAAATTGGTATTCTTAGATTTTGATCATGAATTTTGGACATGGTTTGGGAATAAATTATATATTTGAGTTCGTAAGGTTATGGGTAATATTTACCTTCGAAAAATTTCGAAAATCTGGGCACGTGAGCCCGAGGGCGATTTTATCGACTTTCCGAGCGGAGTTGGGAATTTGTTGTAAATTGAATTGTTATGAGTATTAGAGTATATTCTCATTGGTTTGCACATTGTTTGGCTAGTTCTGGAGTATTGGGCATCGGTTTGAGGTGTTAGAGTGGTATTGGAGCCGGTTATGGAACTTCGGAGCGAGGTAAGTCTCCTTTCTAACCTTGTAAGAGGGAATTAACCCCATAGGTGAACTAAATTATTATGTGCTTCTATTTGTGGGGGCTACGTACGCACGAGGTGACGAGAGTCCGTACGTAGCTACTAGCTATGCCTATGTTTGGGTAGTTTTAGGCTTACATCATGCCTTGTTGATATTACTGTCGATTTATGTTTATTGTTTGCCTTGAGAAGAAGCAAGATTTAGGTTGAGTAATAATTGTCTCGAAAGAATTGAAATTTGCAAAATTTAAGATTTAAAAGGTTCCGTTTGAACTTCGTAATTTCGAAAAGAATTGAGGTAATTTCGCGAGTGGGGTAATTTACTCAAAAAGTTTCAAGATGAATTTCCATTATTTTGAAAAGAATCAAGAAAGAGATATGACATAAATGTTAAATTTATATTTGACTGCATCGCATGTATGATTTGCGAACGGGGACAGCGTCGCATGTATGATTCTCGAGCAGGAAAATAGATGCATCTATGGTTCGCCGTTCGATCCTCGGCAGTGCATAATTTATTTATGTTGGATTGGGCCGAACTTCTTTGGTGGAAATTATGTGTGATAATATAACTGGAAACCCTTTTTTTTATTTATAATTTGTATAAATTCATTGTTGAGAGATCATTTGTTTTAAATGAAGGAAGTATTTTGGGGTTCTTTAATATTGATGAAAGAACTGTTCAGCTATTTTCTTGTTCTGAGTTTTGCTGTTATCTCTATAAATCATGCTTAATTAGAATTTCATTTTATCATATCATTGGACCACTAGTAAGTGTCGGGAGTCGGCCTCTCGTCACTACTTCTTCGAGGTTAGACGGGATACTTACTGGGTACGCGTTGTTTTCGTACTCATACTACACTTGCCGTACATTTTGTTGTACATGCACATGTGTGTTCAGTGGCCTTATGGGCGCATCGGCGTGGGTGATGCATGTACTTAAGTGAGCTGCATCTTATGAGACAATCCGCAGCCAGTAGAGTCTCCCTCAGAGTACTTGTATTTTCTTTCTATCCAAATTTGTATTCTGGACAGTTATTGTATTGTATTTTAAATCCTAGTAATTGCTCATGCACTTGTGACACCGGGTTCTGGGATGATTATGTAATATTCAGTATTGAATTGGAAAACATTTTTATTTCTCCGTAAAACTCATCTAATACTAGTTAAATTAAAGAAAATTTATGATTTCAAAAATATTAAAAGGAGATTTAATTAACTAGTTAATGTTGGCTTGCCTGACAGCTGTGTCCGGCGCCAACGTGACAGTGCTTATCTGAGACTATGCACATTCCCTCTCTTTCCCCAATTGCATTCTTGAACCTCGTGAAAAATCACTCCTAGGAAGCATTATTCTCTGAATCTACTATGGCATACGCGAGTGGTAGGATACTACCTAATAAATTGAATTATATAAACATATGTGAGTATATACATGAATAATATATATATATTTTTTACATTATTATTCTTATTTTTACCTGCTGGATCTTGTGTGGATGTTATTAATAATGTTCCTTTGTATGTCAATTTAAGAAAGACCCCATCTACAACAACAACCGGTTTGCAATACCCTCATCCTTTTATAGACGGATATAGTGCAACGAAAGCATATATGAACAGGTCTTCCTCTATTTTTTTCAAACTTACTGCCGACATAGGATTTGTAAGAACCAACATATAAAAGTAGCTTGGCAGCTTTTCACATGATTCGCTCAGGTTCCCTCTCAGTAGTTCAACTGTATATTCCTTCGATTTCCATGCTTGCATATATGTCATTTGAAGACCATACTGCTTGTTCATGTCTCCAATTATGCCATTAAGAGTGTATATTATTTTTGTGTCTTTATACTTGTCTATCAGAAGACTGCCGATGAGTTTTGCAGTAGCTTGACGTTGTGCATAATATTTGTCTTTCAGCGGGCATGAGTGCAGTTTGCTGAAATTTCTGACCTTGAAAAGTTTTGCTTTTTTCAGGCTCGAAGACTTAAAACACTAATCGCAGTTGTTGTTGATGCTTACTAGGTAGTACTTACGACAAGGATATAAACTTTTCATCAATAAACAAAGCGACATGAAATACAATAATATATATTGATACACACTATCATCAACAAAAAAATGCAACGACTATAAAGTACTACACGGTGACAACCATAACTTAATAGTGTACATCAACAAACTTACAAGCAGCAATTTATTTTCTGCATAATTATGCTTCTAACATCAACTGGAATGTTTCCTTTACTGCCAAGTGCTTCATGACTATGACTATTGTAGCTTTGTCTTTATAAATTTGACCTTCTTCAATATCTATGTGTTGAGAGTCAGTTATTATTGTATTTTCATTAGATTCTGTATCCTATCTGTCTTTTCCATCCCAAAACCAATCATATTAATTGTATCACCATTGTATCTCTCCTGTATAATTGAGCTTTGTGCACATTCTGATGAAATCACAGTCGAATTTGAATTGTAGCAGATCATGTCCACATCCTTTTCACTCAATGTTATACAAATGGAATACATTGTAAATTTTGAGCTTTTTTTTAGCTCAAGATATACACATACACCTATATTATTGTGTATCACTATTGGCGGAGAATCGTTTTGGATAGTGTATTTGATTTTAGTAACATTCAATGAAGTATCTAGCATAAGTTGTTACGAAATCACGTCTACAAAATCTTCAAGACTTATATTTGGAGTAACTATTAAAACATCAGCATTGTAATTCACAAAATTGTTGTCAACATTCCATCGGCCACCATACTGAATAAAAATTAGTAAATTTGCCATTGAAGTAGCTGAAATTAGGTCAAAACTCACTAATTCCTTGATTGATTTTGATTGTAGTTCATAGTTCCTTTATCAAAGCTGTATCTACAGGAAATCGCGAAAGAAAATTATTGCTTCTACAGTGAAATTGATCGATTTTTGAGTGAAATTTGGAGATCCTTGAGAATTTTTTGGGAGAGAAGGCCGTGATTTACATAATGTTGGTCTATGTGAAATTGATACGCTTGAAAAACAGGGAAGGAAGATCTTTAGCGTGATTCTCGGAAGGAAGAATCCTTCCTTGCGTGTATTTCTGATTTTTAGCTACTTTTGGTAAGTGTTTAATTTTGAAAGAATTACAAGAAAATACACATGACTTCACACCATAACAAAAAATGGCCCATATTTTTAAGTTTTACCCCACCTAGCCCACATTGTACATATTTTGAAAGCACTTGCAAATTCAAAATATATGTTTTTACAACAATTGCTTCTAAAAGCTATGGAGTTAATTCTTTGTTCTCAAAACTATTGCTTTCACTCTCTCTTCTTCTCACGTCTTTTACATATGCTTCAAAGGACCGTGTATTTTCTGCTTCTCCTCTTGTGTCACCTGCTTGCAATGAAAGAAAATTGAAGAGTAGAAGTCTACCATTGAAGATCATTCAAAGCTTTGCTTTTGAAAATGGGTTGTTTTGAATTTGTTAGTTGTTTGGATTGGGTATTGTTCCAATTGATTGAAAATATCAAAAGGAGTACAAAATTTAAATTTGAAGTGATTTGGAGTAGATTTGAGCAAGATTTGAATTAAATTTCAGAAAAGACGCAAGAAAGAAGACGAAGTCAGTTTTTTGTATAATTATGTATAATCTTGTATAATATTGTATATGAGTGTAGAAACATACCTTATACACTGTTATACACTTTTATACACCTTTATACAAGCGTCTGTAGACGAACTTCTTCCACGATTTTCAGTTGCAATTCTTATTCAAAACCAGTCCAGATCTCCATTAAATGACTTCAAATTTTATATACAACCTCCTTATACTATTTCTAACAAGTCTAAATAACACCCACTCCAAATTTTTCATAAAATCAAATTCAAAATTTAAGCCCACATATTTAAGCTTGTTAAAAATCTAATTTTCACCATCCAAATGAAGTTGGTTTGTTGAATTAATATTTGAGTCACAATTACTGATTCGAAAAGTAATTTAAAAGCTTGAGGAATCTTTTTTAAAAATTAAATAGTAATTTTGAGAACCTATTGGAGTTGTATGTTGAATCTTAGCCTATTATTTATGGGCTAGTTGGTTGTAAATTGAAATATGAGCTATAAAATTAAAAAGTATGAAACCCAATTATTCTAATGTAAAATTTTCTCTTTAATTTTAGGCTAAAGGTCGGTAAATTTGAGTTTAAATTGGCTATTTCTATACTTCTCCCAATTTAAATTAGACGAGCAAGAGGCAATTCCTTTCTCTTTTTGTGGGCACCGCATCCTCAACGGGCCTCAACGAAAAAAACCAGTCAAATTAAAGGGAATCCCAAAACATCTTCTGCGCTTTTCCAAACGGTAAAGGTAGATGGAGGGCAATGTAGTCATTTGAACTCAGCTTCCTCATCAGATTTAGGCCACTAAAACGTCGGCGTATTGCTGGTCGAACCAACTTCAACTTCCAGTCTTCTGTCTTCCCCATATAGAGAGATTTGCTTGTTAATGTGTGTCTCTCATTTTTCAAATTTGTTCTTCTTCGCCCAAATTTTGGAAACCCTAACATTTTCGGATTTTTTCAAGGAAAGTATCTAATAAATTTTGGTGATTGAGGAAATCATAATGGTGGGAGGAGCACTGGCAGGGTTGCAAGATCATGTGAAATTGGCAAGAGAATATGCAGTTGAAGGCCTTTATGACACTTCCGTCATCTTCTTCGATGGCGCTATTGCTCAGATCAACAAGTACTCTCTCAGATCCCTTCTGCCTATATGTCTTTATTTGTCTACGTATTTATGTAGTTACGTCCCGAATTGCGAAATGTGTATTTCAACTTATGTTGTGTTTGGTATGACTGTTAAATTTTTGCCGCAATGAAATCATTTCCTACGTTTGGTTTCCTTTGGTTTTTGGGAAGGTATAAAATGTAATGTTTCCAGCAAAAGGGGAAAATAACTTACTGTCAGTTGTGAGCTGAAATTTTTTCTTTTTGATGAGTAAAAAAGTAATTTTTATTTGTGTACTGATCTGATGAGGCTTGCATTATCATTTTTAAAAAAGATTTTGAAGCTTGAAGGAGTACCCATAGTGAGATGAAGGCTTTAATCTGTTCTCTGTCAGTTCTGCTAACTTTAGTTATAACATTGTCTATACCGCTTTGACAGTAGTTAATCCAGCTGCTTTTAACTGGGTTGTTCCATTCTTTTGGTCTATGCATAGGCACTTAAACACACTTGATGACCCTTTGATTCGTTCAAAATGGATGAATGTAAAGAAAGCAATTTCCGAAGAAACAGAGGTAGTGAAACAATTGGACGCCGAGAAAAGGGCTTTTAAGGAGGTTCCTATGGGGGGTAGACGTCCTAATTCACCTCCGATTTCGACCAAGTCATCTTCTTTTGTCTTTCAACCGCTTGATGAGTACCCCACCTCATCTGGTGCTCCAATGGATGACCCTGATGTTTGGAGACCACCAAGTCGAGACACATCAAGAAGATCTGCAAGAGCCGGTCCAGGGGGTATGAGAAAGGGCCCACAAGATGGAGCCTGGGCTCGTGGATCTACAAAGACTGGAACCACAGGCCGTGGAGGAAGGACCACTGGCTCTACTAAGGCTACTTCTGCGGTTCGATCTTCAACTACTGGGAAAAAAGGACCTGGAAAATCCACAAAAACCGACTCTACGGTAAATTATATTGGACAATCTATGTTTTGATTTTTGTTTTTTCCGTAATTTGCAACAACAACAACAACCCAGTGGAATCCCACAAGTGGGGGTTTTCTGTAATTTGCCTCTCTTTAAAATTATTCATTGCTAATTCGTCTGCTTTTCTGTTTGCTTAGAAGCTTGTGATTAGTTAGTCAGCTAACTGTTTTTGTTGTATGTGGCAAGCGGCAAAAGTCATTTTTATCATACATGTAGCTTGTTCTGGTCAGTTAATCAGCTGACTGTCTATGGCGTGTGCCAATCTCCAAGTTTTATTTTTATCCTAATATGTGGCTTGTAGTGGTTACCTTATATGTAAGTGTTCGTATTGAATACAAGGACAATCGGCTTCATAATGCTTTCTGATTCCATAACTGTTACTTGTTGAATATGGGTGTCCTTGTTAGACCATCAACTATGAGTTGAATCTGAATCTACATGTTAAGAACTTCTATTGCAAATTGCTAGGATGGTGATGCTGAAGATGGGAAGAGTAAAAAAGGTCAGTACGAGGGGCCTGATGCGGACCTGGCTGCTATGCTTGAGAGGGATGTCTTGGATTCTACCCCTGGTGTGAGATGGGACGATGTTGCTGGGTTAAGTGAAGCCAAAAGACTTTTGGAGGAAGCAGTTGTTCTCCCATTATGGATGCCAGATTATTTCCAGGTATCATAGTTGGATTAGAAAGGAACATTTTGTGGAGTTTTGTGTTTAGTCTTATTCTGCAAAGTAGCTTTTGTACAAGTGAAGATTCACGTACACATGAGTAAACCGTGCTTCTTATGATGAGAATATGAAGACCTTATATGATTTGGGCAACAGTACCAAGTGGCTACCTTAGCAAAAACTTTGTGCTAAATGTACTAGGAGCTTTTATGGTAGTATTATGTTCACACGCCTATCAAAGAGGAAATAATGTATCTTCAACCTATATGCATCATGTCACAATTTTTACTGATCAGGTATGTATCTTTGCAGGGAATCAGGAGACCATGGAAGGGTGTTCTTATGTTTGGGCCTCCTGGAACGGGAAAGACACTTTTGGCTAAGGCTGTTGCTACAGAGTGTGGGACGACATTTTTCAATGTTTCTTCTGCCACCTTGGCTTCAAAATGGCGTGGGGAGAGTGAACGCATGGTGCGGTGCTTGTTTGATCTTGCTCGTGCTTATGCTCCTAGTACAATTTTCATCGATGAGATTGATTCTCTTTGTAATTCCCGAGGGTGAGGACTTTGTCTATTATTCGATGCTACCTAAATCTTTGCAGCTGACCTCTGTTTGGTTAAATGCTTCTTTTAAAGATTATGTATGATGTTGGTTTATACTAATGCTGGATATAAAAGCCTTCACTTGTATCTTTTTGAATGGATAGAATTAACCTTTTGAAATGAGTACTGTTGTCTCCAAATACTTGGTCCAGTGTGCCTTAATCTGTGACCTAATTATGGTATGTTGAGTAGTTTCTTACACTCTTTCTGAGGTTGAACCTGAGATAATGGTTGGATTGCTTTTCAGGGGTTCAGGAGAGCATGAATCATCCCGAAGGGTGAAGTCTGAACTTCTTGTTCAGGTAGATGGTGTAAGCAACTCTGCCACTAATGAAGATGGCACTCGGAAGATTGTGATGGTTTTAGCAGCTACAAACTTTCCATGGGATATAGATGAGGCATTAAGGTTGTGTCTCATTGTATTCGTTCTTTTCCTTTATTTCATTGAGATGCATGTGAATGTCTCCTTGACCTAATTCTGTTGATGGAAATTCAGGAGACGTTTGGAAAAACGTATATATATCCCCCTACCTAGCTTTGAGAGTCGGAAGGAGCTTATACGGATCAATTTGAAAAGTATCGAGGTTAGCAGTGTTTTGAAAATGTTTTCTCAGGCCACTTTCTCGTCTTTCGTATGTCTCTGTTAGCTCATCATGTATCTGTCTATAGCTTCTTTTGAATGTAATTGCCCTTGTAGTACTTATTGTGCTTATCAAAGCTATGATTATTAGTTCACTATGAGAAATTCTACTGTATGATTGGTGCATATTTATCAATCTTGGTAGCTGTGGCTTGTGGACTTTTTCACCTGGCTACTGTGGCATCCTAAAATAATATCGAGATTTCGAAGAGATAAAAGGGAGAAACAAATAACAAGAAGGCCAAGTAGATATGGAGCAATATAACATACAGTTATTATGTTGCTTTTGTATCAGATGAATTAAAACCTTTAGAAACAATATGTTCTACGAAAGACTGTCTTAAGCCTAATCTGGAAAATTCTCTTCTAACTGTTATAGCTATCTTGCCCTGGAGTAAATAATGGGAACGTGTACCTGTGAAATGATGTTGAGCCATCAATGGATGCAAAGCAGTTTTCTTTAATTGATCCTTTTAGGTGTTTGTCAGATAGGTAACGCCATAGCAATTCTTTGGTGAAGGTTGAGATACGAGGCTTTGGAAAAGTCACTCCGAACACTTGCTCTGTTCACTTTACGTGATTTAAAAAAAGGAAAACTAAATACATGGATGTTGAGCTTAGATGTCATGTCATTGGACTTTTGTGAATCAAAGATGTGATGTGTTTGCATTAGTGCAGGATTTGGTGATTGTACTCAAAACATTATGTCTTGGATGTCTTGTTTCATTAACAGCTATGTTGTGTTATGTTGATCTATATTTGAAGTTTCTTCTGATTTGTTTTTATGGGTAAATATTTTATTACCTTGTTGCATTTACTTGCACAAAATGTTAAATTTAAGTTTACTGAACCTATAGTTGCATCCTTTCCAATTGTTAATATTTAAGGCACTGCTACTCAAAAATGAACGTAGAAAGTTTTAAGACAGCTTATGACAGGCGGACTTGGTTTCAGATGTTTGGACTTTGAAGAATACTCTACATCCTTGATATTTCATTAAGTTCTTTGCTTTTGCAGGAATAGAGAATGGGTGTAGACTTTAATTAGGAATTTTTAGTAAAATTGGCTTGCCTCCATTTGAATATTCTTGATATTCTTTTTCTTTTTGTTTTGAATTCTGTACAAGCATGCTTTTTCTCCAATTTCTCAAGGCATCGACATTATAAAAAGTACGTCTCTTTATTTGTGCAACTGGCGTCCCATCTAATTGGATTTTAGCTTGTAAAAGTTTTTGCTATGGGAATATGCTTCTGCCATCTGAGGGATGAGTTTGAAGGAATTCTACCTAGTTTTTTTGTTGGATGAATCTTTCGCTTAACAAAGTGCAAATATCTGGCAATGACATCAGGTAGCTCCAGATGTGGACATAGAGGAAGTGGCTCGTAAAACAGAGGGATATAGTGGAGATGACCTCACAAATGTCTGCCGAGATGCTTCTATGAATGGGATGAGAAGAATGATAGCTGGGAAGACCCGCGAGGAGATTAAGAGCATGTCTAAGGATGAGATTGCTAAGGATCCTGTTGCAATGTGCGACTTTTTAGAAGCCATTAGCAAAGTTCAACCAAGTGTATCAGCTGCTGACATTGAAAAACATGAGAAATGGTTTTCGGAATTTGGATCAGCTTAAAGGATAAATTGATGCGAGCAATTCACTCATTTTCTTTACATTTGTCCATGTTTGGTGGTTGGTCCTTCCGGTATTCCTTCTCACTTGTGTACTATTCAATTTTCTGACCAGCACTGGAATGATCAACTTATGTAATATGACAAATCACCAGGGGTTCATACCTCATTGTTCATGGTTTAATTTTTTCGCTGTCGTGGAAGTGTCCATTGCAATTATGTGATGGAAGGTGCTTAACTTGTAGCACTTGTGTCTGTAACTTTATCAAATGAAATTCCTTACTTTGAAACTAGAGAGTAAAATTAACAGCATCGTGTGAGCTCATGGTTTCATTCAATACAATGTTGCAATTGGATCCTACATTATCGGTATAATTTATGAACTTACTAATCAAGCATTATGAGGAACAACTCATTTCCTGTTGCCTGCATCTCTCATCTCCGCATCCTTGTAGTTAAGGAGTAAGGACGCAAAACCAAAAGGACAAATTGAAGTTCAAAATCAAATCCATGACCAAAACCACAGATGCAAATTTATTGAAGAAGAGGACAAGGTTAAAGTTTCGTCTCTAAGAAGATCACCCCCCCCCCCCCCC
>NC_031998.1:2760342-2861051 GCF_001879085.1 Nicotiana attenuata
CCCCCCAACCCCAATGTTCCTACTTGGTGAGCTTGATATGTTTTGTGAAGCTGATGGATGCTCCACAGAAGTAAAGAACAGTTCTCTGAAAGCAAAGCTGATTCAAGCTTTACATCCTAACACATACTTTTCAAAGCCAATATGCAAAAATAGCCTTTCTGCCCAGACCACAACATCTGCTTAATACACACATGGAACAGCATAGCCTTTTATATTATAGAATCGTGATAGGAATTGCTTAGATGAGGCATTAAAGACGTTAAAATAGGCTTGTCAAAGCTGGACTTGTCAATAGTACTTTAAAGCAACATGAAACTGAAAAACCACATTTCTGGACCTTATGTTTTTTTGGATAACTTACTTAAGGACCAACTTTAAGACACTACAAATTATTACTATCAGCTACACCAAATGAACAACTTATCTCAGAGAATGTTTTGTCGACGAAGTAATACAGAAAAGCTAAGAGATCATACCGTTTAACAGTAAAAAGAAAGCAAGTGAACCTGAGAGTATGATAGGCTGGCACCTGGAATTTTGAAATGCTGAAGCAGAGGGATAAGTTGGAATACTACATTACCCAAGTAAAAATCAGACAACACAAGGAACCATACTATGTTCCAGAATCCATGTTCTCTGTCAATTTTCATGAAAAGAACTTTCCTTTTCTTAATAAGTTTTTCTAAAGACTGCACTTATTGCAATATTGAAAGATTCCTTTTTCTTCAGAGGGAAGGAGGGAATCGTGTTGATACAGTAGTAAGTTCATATTCCCTTATTAGTAGATAAAGTAACACCACATCATACACATTATTAGGCCAAAATTTCACGGTATAGCCAGTTTTTGGACTGGTCAATCAAAAATAGCCAGCGTTTACCAAGTCAATGAAAAATAGCCACCGTTTTGCTGCAATAGAGACCGGTCCAGCATAATATACTGGAGTTCGGTGCACTTGTGTATGAACTCCAGCATATTATGCTGGACCGGTATACTTTGCTGGCTCCAGTATAATATACTGGAGACTGGAGCACTGGTGTTCCAAACTCCAGTATATTATACTGGACCATTATACTTGCTGGAACTCCAGTATATTATGCTGGAGTTCTAGTGTATTTATGCTGGAACTCCATCATATTATGCTGGAGTTCCAGCATACTATCCTGGAACTCCAGTATAATATGCTGGAGTTCAAGTATACTTATGCTGGAACTCCAGCATAATATACTGGAGTATATTCCGGGTTTTGAACAGTATTTTTGCTCAGATTTATCTTTACATAAAAAGTGGTTAAATTTCAATTACTTTTGAAATTGGGCTATTTTTGAACGACCAGTTGTAAATCTGGCTATTTTTAAAAATATCCCCCATTATTAGTTGGATACTCAAAGGCTTTCACACTCGGTATATCCGAAAACATTCTGATGTAAGAACAAAAAAGAAAGTTAAAACAGATGTCTTATATAAGCCTCATCTCCAATACATGTGCTTTCAGATTAAGAAGCTGATGCATATAGAAGCTACAGTTGTATTCCACACTTAAATCAGCGAATTAGTTTGGATTCAATGACCAGAAACTAAAATGTACAGAATTCAGGCAACTTAACAATCTAGATGATTAAAAAAAGAGTGTAAATGGCAAAGTTCTAATAAATAAATTAAATTGAATCCACGATAAAGGGAAAGTTCAGGGGAGGGAGGGAGATAGAGGGACAGAGAGAGGAATACTACATCTTTGGAGGCAAATGAAATTACAACCTATACGCGAATGCAGGTTAATTTGACATTACAAAGTTATTGTATGAGAATAACAGTGCACATAGTGCTTCAGCTTTATCAAGCAAAAGAATATGAGGACATACAAATTCGTCTACGATGAATCTTCCCAATGGTAAAAATCAGCAGTGGGTGTAAAATGTTTCTTCCCTTTGCAGAAAATTTATTAAGTGGGAGAAAGATAACTTATTTGACACTGTTAGGTATTTGTCCAGATTTTCTTACTATAATTGGTTTTTCTATCTCATGAAGGAAAGGACAACATATTTACCATAATTGGATTTTTCTTTTCCTAGAAGGAAAATATAATTCTTCCATATTTGGCTAGTCCCTTTTCTTGTAGGAGAAGGTTTGGAATTCTATAAAGTGAGGATCCTTCCTTAACGTTCATTAGCATCCACAATGTAGCCATATGAGGTTTGAGAGTCGTGTGTAGGGGGGAGAACTTTACGGGACAAGTGTTAGTGTGTCACTTGTGTTTGCCTTCGTGAGGTTGTTCTCTCGATATTTTGTACTCTCTTTTATTACAGTAGATTGCTCATCTCCGCCGTGGACGTAGGTCAGTTGACCGAACCACGTTATATGTTTGTGTATTTTTTGGTAGATTTCTCTTTTGTCGTCTAATTTATCATCGTTCAAGTGTTGCTTTACTAGCTTCCGCATGACATCTGATTATTTCGGTCCTAACAGACACAACCAAATTACATAATTGATCAAAGCAACAAAACCTCTTCCATCACGAGAGAGACAAAAGCTATTTCATTTATAAAATAACCAAAAGCATATGATACATCACTCAAAGATGGGGATGATCTTATTCTTTCAATGAATCTATTACAATTATATGACTGAAAAACTGCTTACTAACTAATACTTGTAACAATAGAATACAAAGTATTGGATTTGGAATGAATTGGTTACATCTCCCTAATGAAGACAATACAGATCAAAACAATATTGAATACTAAATCAAGAAGGCATAGCTCTCAAGCCCCTGAATCAATTACCTTAACTAAAAATCTATGGCAGTAAAACAATACCATTAGCTACATTGGCCTTAATCCGCCTTCTTCTCCATCGACTTCTTGTACTCCTCGAGCTCCTTTATCCACAAATCTCCGAATTCACAATCTTTCCAAGCCTCAAACCAAGGTCCGCCTAGTGTATAATGAATTGACTTAGGAAATGTATTCGGATCACCCTCAACAACCTTATTGTGCCCTACAAGGAAGTTCCAAACGAACGGAACTTCCCCGATTTCATTATCCTCCAACCACATGAACCTATGAAGAAATGCTCCAGATTCTGTATTCACTATCTCAGGTGTCAACACCTTATTCTTAGGATGCCCACAATTATAAAGAACCATTGATGACCAATTCTTTCTAGGGTATACAGTTTGCACTGCCCCATCCATTTTTGTTGTTTCTTTTGGTGCATAATCATGATGTACACACATTACAGCATATTTATCATCAACCATATCCCTTAATTCTTTAATATCACCCAAGTATAAAAAATCACAATCAACAAACATAGCCCAACCCTCATAATTAGCCAAGTGAGGTGTCAAGAAACGAGAAAATGAAAACTCAGTGCTTTCTAATTTCCCCCTTTCACGCCAATATAACCCCTTTTGCCTTAACTCTGATTGTTTAATGGGTATGATTTCAATTGGGATTGAAGATCTTTTCAATAGGGAATATTTACAGACCTCATATGCAACATCTTCACTTGGATCATAACCTATGAAAATCTTGAATGGCTTTGAATTCGGAGCATTTCCATTAGAATGCACATCTTTGACCATTGTTGACATTATAATCCAATATTTCAACCTGCAAAACCAAGATAACTAACAGGGTAAACAAAAAATCAAAAAGTTGCAATCTTTTGAGAAATGTGAAAGGTTGAAGCTTACCTAAAAAGAGAGAATAGATCTGGATTTGGACTAGATAGAGAAAATAACAAGATTTTTTTGTTGATAAAAAAGAGTCAAGATTTTACTGGAGAGATAATTGTGGAGGGGAGCAGTATTTATAACACTGAATTAAGGAGATTGTAGATCACTGATTATGGTGAGAGACCATATTTAAAGGCAGCGGCTTTACAGTTGTACACGCGGGTGAATGGCGATGATTCCACAACCGACAACAGCTTTCCATTCATAAGGGACTGGACTTTGGGTTAATTTTTCAAAATCTTTGGTCTCAACCTCTCGAAAGAGAGTAAAAGTTTTGGTTTCGAATTTTAAAATAAAACTCAAGAATTCGAAAAAACTGAATTTTTTAATATATATCCAACAAATGAATTTGTAAAATTTGAGAAAGACTTGCATGAATATTCTAGCATAACGGATATTCAAGAATTGATACCTGAAGTTTTAGTTAATTAAAAAGAAATCGTATTGAAAAGTAATTTATATGGAATTTCTCATATTGCCGATTAAAAAGGAGGGTTGTATAGGGTGACAATAAGCTAAGAAACGCTAGTTAATTTCATGATGAATTATTTAATATATATATTTTTTATTTAACATATATATGCCGATACGAATCTTACAAGGGAAGAGCTACAACAGTGGTACCTTGTGTTTGCGCATGTGTACTTAGCTATTAACTTAGTTGAGGACAAGGCTAGGAATAAGTTTATAAGTTAGTCAGTTTAGTCCCTTTTACTTTTAAGTTATAGTTGCAGTAATTACACACTGACCCCATCAATTTGGTTGTCTTATACACAATAGGTTCGGTTCAGGTAGTTAGAATATGACAGATGTTGTATGCTGCCAACTAAGGAATCTACGTCTGCATTTCTATATATTGTAATAGCTATGCATTTCATTATTATTAATATACATCACCTTATTTTTGTTGCCCTAGATAGCTTGCATTTCTTCTTTTTCTTTCCCGCTTTTTACTATTTTATTGCTCCTTTTCCATTTTCCTTTTAATTTCTGCTGTTTTAGCTCAACTCGTATTAGTGGTATCAGAGCAAATCTTGGCTCTTTGGGAACAATGACTCCTAATATGAGTGAAGTTATCGAGGCACTCAAAAAGATATCTACAGAAGTGTCGACTTTCACAGCTAAACAAGACCAACTGGAGGCTGTTCAAGAACAGACCTACAGAAATCAAGAAGAAGCACTGAGCGAGCTAAGGGAGGTACTCAATGAAGTTATACACGATATGAAGAAACCTGAGAGGGATAAATCAGTAGCCTACAGTGGAGGTGAGCTTTACTCACCCAATGATAAACCTTTTAATTTTGGACATTTAGCTTCAACTAGCTCACAAGGGGTCAATAGCCCTGTTGTTGTCCCCAACCCTATCAGTAACCCTATCTCTGTTGCTCCAATTAGAGCCACCTTTGTTGCTATGTTAGAAGCCTCACAGATCCATTCAAACCCTAGCTCCTCAATACCCAACCTACCTGCACGAACCACTCCTAAACAACCTGCTCTCTTTGAAACATATAATTTTCCCTCTCATCCTATTCCACCTCCTAGAGCAACCTTGATGTAGCCTCAGCCTCCTTATACCCAAACAGCTCAAGCAGAAGCTAACAACAAGCCCGGTTTCAGACCCAATGGTCTCCTATGGTTATACTACACTCTACAACCACTATACACAACACACTCAATTTCCACCTACCTACTGCACCCAAACCACTCACATATCACCTTCTTTTGTACCACCAAGTTCCCTATATTCCTACACCTTACCCCTACCAGCCTACACCTACTACGGGCACCAACAAAATATCCCCTATAGCACCACTGTTCTCTTACCCAATATTCCTTTGACTAAGTATCATAAGGTAGAATTTCCTAAGTTTAATGGTGAGGACCCGAGGACTTGGTTGTATAAGATGGAGTAGTTCTTTGTTGATAAGGAGGTAACTATTCATCAGAGAATGAAATTAGTGTCCGTGCACTTTGATGGGTATGCACTGCAGTGGCATTTAGGTTACATGATAAGTAGAGGGCAGATGCTTCTTCCCACTTGGGAAGAGTACCTATGGCCACTTTATGATAGCTTTGGGGCTAAGTACACTGACCCTATGACCGAGCTAATGAATGTCAAACACACAGGCTCAGTGAAGGATTATCAAAGATCATTTGTCAGTGTTATAACTAGAATCAATTTAGCTACTGAGCATGCAATTAGTATCTTCCTGAACAACCTAAAACCCAAGCTCAGGGATGCTGTTAGAGTAGAGAATCCTTGCAGCTTGCCTCAACCTTACTACCTAGCTAGACTGCAAGAGGCAAGCTTTGCTACTTAGAGCAAGACCATCAAAGGTCACACTTTAACATATTCAGCTTTCTAGGGAGCATCAAGACCAGGATTTAGTGGAGTTTTCAAAGGGAATATAACAGGAAGCAAGGGACCAGTTACTGCCAGCTTTGATAACAACAGGAGGAGAAGACTCTCTCCAGCTGAGATGGAAGAAAGGAGAGCCCAGGCATGTGTTTTTTCTGTGATGAAAAGTTTGTGCCAGGGCACAAATGTATAGCCAAAATGTAGTTTGGAGATTGAGGATGAAGGTGTAGTTGCCACTGAAGAGTCAGAACTTGAAGATAACAATAAGTATCAAGGGAAGGAAGATGAGGTTATAGAAAGTTGTGAAATCTCCTTAGAAGTCCTGCATTGTTCCAGAGGATACAAGACCTTAAGGGTTCAGGGCTTCACTAAGCACAACCAATCAACATCCTCAATAATAGTGGATCTACACATAACTTCATTAATGAAAATGCAGCTCAGAGGATTAGATGAATCCTCAAGATGTATCAGTGGCATATGGAAGGATTATTCAATCAGTAAAGCGGAGCAAAGGGTTTAAGTGGCTGATGCAAGGAGTCATGTTTCAGGATTATTTCTTGGTGCTTCCTATAAGGAGCTGTGATGTGGTGCTGGGCATTCACTGGTTGTGAAAGGTTGGGGATATCCAAATCAACTTTGAAAAGTTATAAATGAGATTTGTGTAACAAGGCAAGCAAGTTGCTTTGCAAGGCATCCAACCTTCCTTTAAGACTGTAGATGCCAAGACCCTCAACAAGATTTTTGCCAATGATGCTTAGATCTTTATGATCAAAGTATTCCCAAGATCACTTATTAAGGATGAACACGGTACCGGCCAGGAGGAAAAAACCAGTTGAAGTGTAGGTACTACTGGAAGAATACAAATGATTATTTAAGGAACCAAAACAGTTACCACCTTCAAGGGGTGAGTTTGATCACCATATTCCATTAAAAGATGACAGCCTCCCTGTGAACTCAAGGACCTATAGATACTCTCCCCTTCAGAAGGATGTGATATAGAAGATAATATCAGAAATGTTGAAGCAAGGGATAATTCAGTATAGTGCTAGCTCATATGCTTCTCCTGTGGTTTTGGTAGGAAAGAAAAATGGTTCTTGGAGGCTATGTGTGGACTATATAGCCCTAAACAAGCCAACTGTGAAGGATAAGTTTCCCATACGATATATTGAGGAGCTATTAGATGAGCTGTGGGGGTTCAAAAATCTATTCCAAGATAGATTTAAGGGCTGTCTACCATCAAATCAGGATGGCACCCTCAGACGTTCAAAAGACAGCCTTTAAGACTCATTTTGGTCACTATGAGTATTTGCTAATGCCCTTTGGCCTCACCAATGCACCTTCCAGCTTTCACGGTCTGATGAACCACATGTTTCAAGCACACCTCAGGAAGTTCATCGTGGTATTCTTAGATGACATCTTGGTATTTAGCAAAGACCTCCAGGAGCATGTCCAACACCTCAGGATCACTTTTGAACTGCTGATCTAACACCAACCTTTTGCTAAAGAAAGCAAGTGTATATTTCCAGCCACCAGAGTAGAGTACCTAGGGAATTATATCTATGCAGAGGGAGTAGCTATAGACCCTAAGAAGATAGAAGTTGTATAGTTGTGGCTAGAACCTGCTAATCTCAAGCAGCTAAAGGGATTCTTGTGGATAGTAGGGTACTACAGAAAGTTCATCAAGGGGTATGGGGTCCTTAGCAAGCCTCTTACTGAGTTGTTGTGAAAGGATAACTTTAAATGGTCCTCCAAAGCTACTGAAGCCTTTAACGATTTGAAGAAAGCATTAACCTCTGCACTAGTTTTGGTCCTACCTGACTTCTCCATACCATTTGTTGTGGAAACAGATGCTTGCACTATTGGAATAGAGGTTATATTGATGTAGAAGGGTCAACCAATAGCTTACTTGAGCAAAGGCTTATACCCACAACACCAAACATTGTCAGTTTATGACAAGGAATTATTAGCATTGGTAATGACAGTAAATAAATGGTCACAATACTTGACTGGGAGACCATTCACAGTGGAAACAGAACAAAAGGCAATGAAATTCCTTCTTGAGCAGAAACTGCACACAGAGTCTTAGTTGAACTAGATAACCAAGCTCATGCAGAATGACTTTATATTGAGTACAAAAAGGGGAAGGCGTAGAATCCAATGGGTATTCTTTTGTGCTTAACCAGTTAAGAAGAAATTGAAAGTTGGTGGTGGGGTCAGATGAGCAAATAAGTAGGGATATTATGAAACTGTGGCATGACTCACCTACTGGAGGGCATTCTGGCATAGATCACACTTAAAGAAGGATAGTTGCTCTCTTCTACTGGAGGGGGATGAAGGAAGATGTTCAAACACATGTCAAGAAGTGTGACATCTATCAGAGGCACAAGTATGAGACACTACCCTACCCAGGATATTACAACCACTTAAGCTACCCTCACTGGCTTGGAGTAGTATAACCATGGATTTCATTGAAGGGTTGCCAAAATCTAAGGGGAAGATAGTGATATGGGTGGTGGCAGACAGACTAACTAAGTATGCTGACTTCATAGGAGTGGCTCACCCTTACACTACTATTGATATTGCCAGGTTGTTTATGGAGCATGTGTTCAGATCGCATGGCATGCCAGAGGACATAGGGAGTGATAGGGATCCTATATTCACTAGCAAACTATAGGAAGAGTTGTTCTTTATGAGTGGTATCACATTTAGCACTTCTACAGAATACATCCTCAGTCTGATGGACAGATAGAGGTCGTTAACAGGTGTTTGGAGACCTACCTTAGGTGCTTTTGTTCTGATTCTCAAAAGGATTGGTACTCTTACTTAGCAGCAACTGAGTGGTGGTATAACACCACATTTTATTCCTTAATTCAGACCACCCCTTATGAGGCCCATTATGGTCAGCCTCCGCCACTTCACTTACCTTACATGGCAGGTGATTCAGCTATAGAAGAAGTTGACAGGAGCCTGTTGACAAGGAAATTCAAGTACCAGCTGTTGCAGTATCATTTACAAAGGGCACAACAGAGAATGATTGACCAAGCTAATAAACATAGAAGTGATAGGCAATTTAAAGAAGGGGATTGGGTATACCTCAAGATACAACATTAGACATAAGTAACATTGTTAGGAACTCACTTCTCCAAACTTTTAGCAATATACTATGGACCCTATCAGATCTTGCAAAAGGTGGATAATGTCGCATACAAGCTTTCCATGCCTCCTCAGCTCCTGCTATACCATACATTCCATGTATCCCAACTGAAACACTACGTGAACTACCTGGCATAATTTCTCACCCTCCAGTAATTGACATATCCAGTCCATATTGTCCTCAACCATAGCAAATTCTAGATAGAAGAATGATACAGAAAGGAACAAGGCCATCTCACAGGTGCTAGTTCAATGGGATAAAACAGCTCTAGATCAAGCCACATGGGATGATTACCAATCTCCCAAAACCAGTTTCCCTTCATTCCTTCCTTGAGGGCAAGGAAGATTTTAACAAGGGGGATCTTATACGAATCTTAAAAAGGAAGAGCTACAACAGTGGTACATTGTGTTTGCGCAAGTGTACCTAGCCGTTAAGTTAGTTGAGGACAAGGCTAGGAATAAGTCTATAAGTTAGTCAGTTTAGTCCTTTTTACTTTTATGTTATAGTTGCAGTAATTACACATTGACCCCATGAATTAGGTTGTCTTATAAACAATAGGTCCATCTCAGGTAGTTAGAATATGACTGAGGTTGTACGCTGCCAGCTAAGGAATCTAGCTGTAACAACCCGACCGATTGTTTTACTTTCTAGAACCCCGTTCCCCTAAATAAGATTCCCCGTAGGTGCTTTTACTATTTTATGACTTGCGAGGGTGGTTAGTTCAAGATATAGAAGAGTTCGGGTTGAAATCGGAACACTTGGTTCCTTAAGGTTGGCTAGAAAGACTAATTTCAACTTCGGTCAACATTTTGAGCAAAGTCCGGGAGTTCTCCGATGTGTTTCCTTCTGACCTTCCAGGTGTTGACACCCAATTTTTCCCTATACATTTTTCAGTATACAAAATAACTTCAAAAGGGCATATATATATGCATATGTAAGCATATTCAAGTGTTTTATTATTTTTCCATAATTTTTAAGGTTTCAAATCAATTTATTTTCATCTTTTATCCATAAAAACTCAATGATTATTATCAAAATTATTATTTTTGGTAATTCATTTGTCGAACCTTTATATTTATGCTAAGATATAGATAAGTTAATTTTTGCATATTTTTACAAATTTTATTTAGTAATTTTAAGCTAAATTGCATATAATTGCAATATTAGCCCCTTTTAGATTTAATTGTGTTTTATATTCTTAAAATTAAGTCCTGTATTTTTTAAATTGTTAATTATATGTTATAAATCATTTTAGTACTTTTCATTTACTTTCAGAAATTAATTTATCACTTTTTATAAATTAAATAGGAAAAAATGGCTATTTAAAATTTAGCCCAATTGCATTTCAATTATAGCCTAAATCCTACCCCAATTAAACCCAATTCCCCGCCCAATCCCAATTAAACCCCGACCCAATCTCAAATTGAACCGACCCAAACCCAAACCCCTACCTACCCTCTTTAATCCAGGTCGTTGATCATTCATATCAACTGCCACCATTTGCCCTTCCATAATTAAACCCAAAAGACCCCTAAACCTAATTCATTTTCCCACCAACCGCCGCCCTTGAATCCCTATTCTCTCTCAACTCTCTCTGAAACTCTCCTAAACCCTAGCCAACGCCACCCTAATCCACCCTAATACCTACCAAATCCATGGCCATCCGGGGTCATTTGAGATCTATACCAGCCTTCCATGGCTCCTGGGTGTTTGGTTCTATAGTTTCATGACCAGACCTCGAAGGAGTCTGGTCTAGTCCTTGCTCAACTGTTGTTCATGGCCTTTCTCCGACCATCCACGACCTTTCTCTGGCCATCCATGGCCTTTCAAGGCAAACCCTTGACTTTTCTGGTTAAATCGTTAACTTTCGAGATCTTTCTTATTTCTTTTGGGTTTTCTGAAACCCTAATCTCTAAGACTTTTCGATTTCTTTCAGATCTATCTTAGATCTGTGCTTACTATGAACTTTCTAAGTGCTTCTCGAAGGTTCTTTGACTTTTCTTTCAAAACGACACTTTGTTTTTCCAACGATTAGGGATTTCCTTTAAAGTTTCTTCTCTAATCTTAATGTTGTTTGATGATTTTGCTATTTGCTCATGTTGTTCTTCTATCTATTTCAGCTTATTAAAAACCCTAGTTCTTTTAGTCTTATCCGAGTTCTAGAAATTGTTTGTTTAAATGTGTACTTGCTTGTTTAAGTTCTTAATTCTTGTTTGACTTGTTTGATTCTGAGTCTTACCATCTTTTAAACTCGATTATTGTGAAAAACCCTAGGTCTTTTGGTCTGAGACTGTTTGTTTGGAAGCATACTGGACCCAATTAAAGGTTCCTTGTTTCAGGCCCTATTTTCTTTATGTGGCTTATCTGATTCTGAGTTTCACTATCTTTTTAACTCGACTTTTGGTGAAACCCTAACTTCTCCAAGGCTTCCTCACCTGCTACTGTGAGACCTTTACATGCCTCTGATTTCTTTTACCTGATGCTATGTTTTCTTCACTGTTGATTCTATGTGACTTGACCTACTTGACTACTATGCCTCGAATGTTTGCTTTACTACTGAATCCTATGCTTATTTCTGCTACTATTGCATGTTGTTTCTTTTGCCAATGTAATTAGCCTCGCATGTCTGATGCTTCTGTTCACTCTATTTATATGCTGAAGCCTCTTCCTTGATTGATCTTGATCTTGTGACTGATTACAAAAAATTTTCTTACAAGCCCTAATTTCTACTCATCTGCTTAAAGTTAATTGATTCCTTTCCTTTGCTATGATATTTTGCTTGCTGAATTCTTTCCCAAAATATAAGCTTATTTTCGTACTTAGACTTGATTGTTTACTTCATGCTTTTACTACCCCTTTTATGGCAATAATCAATCTGTCCTCAAACTGATTTTCTTTCCTTAGTTAAAACCTGTTACTGCCCGTTAAGCAGTGATTCCCTAATTAAAGAAAATCACTTGTGTTAATTGATTCTGACTTGTGATTGTTTCCATGTTTGTGTTAAGAATTTACTTATTACCTTACTTACCACTTGTTTTCAAAACTATAAATACCCCCCTCTTTTCTTTGACAGGACACGAACTATCTAAGTTCAGAACACACACTTCACTAAAAACTCTCTCTTTTCTCTGTTACTATTTGTGCTACTGCTTTGTCTAGCCGGCTGCAAGCCAAGGCTAGGCTGTGGACATTTGCTTACTTTTCTTTCTGCACTTTGCTTATTACTGGTGTGTCCTAGTTATTAGCATGTGGCAATGTGTTCCTTTCCCCTTTTCAAGTTAATGCTCTCCTATGTATATGAATCCCAAACCCCATATCCCTTATTTGTGTTTGTATTCTCTGGATGGTTTGTGAACATGCCAGCATCCTGTATTGCTGTGCATGGCTAAACCTTACCCCTCCTAGGGTCATATGCTTCATGCAGTGTATTGCCAAAACCCCTGATCCCTTTGTGCAAAATGCTGACTCTGTATAGTTTAAATTTTACTACTACTATTCTCAAATCATCCTTATCACTTACTATTTCCAAGGCCAATTTTAAAATCTCTATGTTCTGCACTTTCGCTATATTCCTAGAATCTAAGTTTTGCCCCGCTTGTGTGAGCCTTGCCTTGGGACCCTTGAGCTCCCTCTGAACTTGGACACATAAGAGCTGGCCCTTCCACACTGCACTCATCTCTATCTGGTTATGCAAACTTGGGTGTAAGTACTGCCTGGGGTCCCTTGAGACCCTTAGGGAACTTTGACACACCCAGGTCTGAGAAAAGCTTTGAAACAAGTGGCATTTGAGGTGGTTTGTTCCATAACTCAGAGAGGACGTCAGAATCAGGCTTCCTATGGTTGTAACTTCTTATTTTTTTTACATTTTTGATGTAATTCAGTATTTAGTCTGTAATAATTTATAAATGAATATTGGGGTTGGTTAGTGAAAAGGGGTGCGGTAATTGTGCATGTTTTAAGGGTGGATATCCTGCATATAGGATCTGATTAATAAAGTTCTGCATGTTTACTTCCACACTTAGATATCCTGCCTATAGGATCTGATTAATAAAGTTCTGCATGTTTACTTCCACACTTAGATGTCCTGCCTATAGGATTTGATTAGTAAAGTTCTGCATGTTTACTTCCATACATAGATATCCTGCCTATAGGATCTATTTAATAAAGTCCTACATGTGTTAATTCTACACTTAGATAACACGCCTATGGGATCTATCTAATAAATTTCTGTATTGTTTCACTTCCACAATTAGATATCCTGCCTATATAATGGCTATAACCAGACGTCATATTTACAAGGTTAAAATCAGATTCAAAATTAGATGTCATGCCCATAAGGTTAATATCAATATTTTATAGAAATCATGTCTATAGGAATTTCACCGTGATCAAATAGATCCTGCCTACTCCACTTCATTAGATACCATGCCTATAGGACCAAATCAGCCTCTAATATTAGATACCATGTCTGTAGGGATTAAAATCAACAACAATAGAGATTATGTCCATAAAATCTGAAACCAGTTTAGTTAAAATCAGTTTGACTCATACTGTGTTCAATTAGTTTAAACAACTTACTCCTTTCATTAATGCGGCCTAGAAAGCATGCCCATAGGATCCAATTTGCTCGTTTAAAACTGTTATTGCTTTGCCATTTTTGAATCAGTAATAGATATCATGCTTATAGGGTATCATCAATACACACCTAGGTAAGCCTTGAGTAATAACGATAAAATTGAATCCGCCTTTGTTTAATTAGCAACTGCTACAACCAGCAGGCAGGCCTTATTCAGACTTCTTATCTAAGTTATGTAATAAATTGGTCTGCTTCAACAACTAAAGCTCCCCTGTCTCAGTACTTTGAGTTCTGGCCCTAAATGTGTTTTAATTCATGCTATTTATGTGCTTTACTTGAGGAGGTATATATGAGCCTTTTAGTTGTTTACATGTTTCCCCTTAATATGCAGTCCTATGTGTTTTGAATGTCGCCTTAGTCTTTTTTCCTGTAAAACCCAAGAGTCAGCCTAAAATCCTCCCTCTTATAGGAATAGTAGTCCTAAATTCCTCGGGACTGATAGGAATGGGACGGGTAATAGCATGCAATAGAGGTCGAGACCAATCCGCGCTTTAATACCTTAACGGGGTGGGAAGGGTAGATATGGATATGATGACCGGTGCGCTAATACCACGTGTAGCCCCTCTTTTAAGGAGTGATTACCGGGTATTGCATTGATGTGATCCATATTACGGATAAACCTAGGACCCCCTTTATATTCGTTAGCATGTTTAGTTATAACTCTTTCAAAACTTTGTTTTATTTTATCACTTACAAACATTTGTGTATTTAAAAATTCCCTCTTATTTGAACCTTGTTTGTTTACTTGTTAATTGCACAAATTCACAAAGAACTATCTGGCCGGGAACCACACTAGTGGATACTGAGGGGTGTCTAACACCTTCCCCTTGGGATCATTTCAAGCCCTTACCCTATCTCTGGTTATAAAAAAAATATAGTTGTAGTTGAACCCTATAGGTTCCCTAACGCACCTTAAAATCGTTAGGTGGTGACTCTTCAAATTTGCAAAACCCCTTCCCTGAAGGGAAAGAGTTGTCCCAACCGAATGTCACAAACCCGATTTTCGCGGAGGAAAAAGGGGGCGCGACAGCATGGCGACTCTGTTGGGGATTTTTCTTTTTGGCTTTTACCATTTCAGATTATTCTTGTGAATTTGTACCTCTCCCTATGTGCAATTATCTGTTTAATTCCTTTAAGCATTTGATTTCTTCTTTAAATGCAAAACTGACATATTTTCCTTGTTTTCTTTCCTTTATTGCTTTAAATTAAGAAACTGTTGTATTTATCGCTTTCTTAATGTGCAAATACATGTCAACATGCTTTTAATTATTGCATAATCATGCTTAACATCATACTCCACTCGTGCCAAACAAATCCTATAGCAACGCTTATAATGAGTGGTTGCGCTCTTCCTATATCATTACCCCTAAATTCGGAAAGTCATATTTGCAGTAAAACTAGTCGATCAGCGGTGCAATCGACATCCGAGCCTTCCCCTTTGAGTTGTCCGCTCACGGGTACCAGTCTAAAACCCCATAGAAACTTTACTCTGTTCAAATTGTGCATGTATCATGGTCAAACCTAGCCGGATCAGTTATGTTGTCCACATAATGATCCTTTAAGATAGCCTTGTCCAAAAGTCTACTGGGTTTCCCTAAACCCTAACGGACGTCACCACGTTCTGTGCATTTATTTGGAGAACTAAATGCTTCATGCTCATCATAAATGTATAAATAGTCGAGTCTGGTGGGGGGTATGGTCTAACCCTTTTGTTTTGCAGAAAATGAGGCACGAGGTCCCCAGCTTCGGAATGGTTAACATACCCCCACTCTTGCTAGACTGGTGGAGGAATCTTCCATCGGATGACCAAATCAATGAATGGAAAGAAAGGGCCGTCAAGACTAGCGAAAAGCTAGATTATCTGGAATACAACCTATTAGAATTGGAGGGAAAAGTGAGGAAAAGAGTCAATGACTTCTAGAGCGTTGAGGGAAACGAAGAAGGACATCTGGCGAAGGCGTTCTTACTAATGAGCCTGCGCGAGCTGGAGGATTAGATCAGCGAGAGCATTCAACCTGAGGACTGAGACCAAATAGATTTAGGCTTACTCGTTTTCCAAATATAATAAGGCAAAGTGCCAATAGTAACTCATTTCTTATCGTTATTTCAGTATCGTTTTGGGATTCGTTTGTTCTTACGTTATGAAATGAAGCATTTAGCATTAAAAGTTCTCCAAGTCTATCTGTCGCTAGGCCCACCTCGGGCACAACGAGGTTCCCAAATTAGGATACGCTTTATATTCCTACACTACATGTTTAAATATTGCAATACTTTTTATGATCCTCACTAACTTGTTTACCTTTTTGTTTTATTTTTGTTATTCCCATCCCCAAAGGTTAGTTCGTGCACTCTGGCAACATCATCTTATTCCACGAGATCCAGGGGCCCTCAACCCACTCCTCCTCTTAGTCCTGTTAAGAACAAGAACAAAAGCAAGATGGAAGATTTGAGCAACATCAGAAAAGAAAACACAACAGCCGAGGCCACTGATGGCCATGGTATTCGGGTTCCCAATGAAAATGTGTCACAACTTGAGCAGAAATTGTTGAAGTTTCAGGAAGAGCTCGATTAGGTTCGGAATTTGGCCAACCTATCCTTCTCCCTCAGCACCCCAGAAACCAACTTCCCCAATGTTTAAAACCCCACACCTCCTCAAAAACAACCAAATCATCCCACTGCTCCAACAAAGAACCAATGCAACACTTGCCATACTCTAAACAACATTCCACTACTCATCCCAGAATCGTAAAAACTCCGCAAATGACCATTTCCACGCCCACACACCAGGCCACCACAACAAGCCCATCTACATGGAGACCGTGCCGCTCTCCACCCAACCTATATCTTGCATACCTGAAACTGATGAAAATGATATACTCATCAGAAACTTGGCTGAGGAACTTAAGAAACTAACCAGCCGAATTCAGGGCGTCGAAGGAAGTAAAGGGATCAAAGGATTTAATTATGAAGACCTCTGCATACAACCAGATGTCGAACTACCGGAGGGGTACAAACCTCCTAAGTTCGAGATGTTTGATGGTACAGGTGATCCAAGGGTCCATCTGAGGACATACTGCGACAAGCTGGTTAGGGTAGGAAAAGACGAAAGGATCCGCATGAAGCTATTCATGAGGAGTCTGAAAGGAGATGCACTATCTTGGTACATCAGCCAAGATCCTAAGAAATGGTCGAGCTGGGTAGGTATGGCATCTGATTTCATGGACAAGTTCAGGTTTAACACAGAGAACGCGCTAGACGTGTTCTATATCCAGAATCTGAAGAAGAAGCCCACGGAGACATTTCGCGAGTATGCTACTCGCTGGCGGTCTGAAGCTGCTAAGGTCAGACCCGCCTTAGAAGAAGAACAAATGAACAAGTTCTTTGTCCGGGCTCAAGACCCGCAATACTATGAATGAGTGATGGTGATTGAGAATCATAAGTTTTCTGACATTATCAAGCTGGGGGAACGAATACAAGAAGGCATCAAGAGCGGTATGGTTACAAACTTCAAGGCCTTGCAAGCTACAAATAAGGCCTTACAGTCGAGTGGTGTGTCTAAGAAGAGGGACGTAGGGGCCGTGATGGTTGCACAAAGGACCAAATCTCCTCTCAAATACCAAACCTACCAAATACCTCCACTCACATATCAGCCAGCCCCAAATTACCAAGAACCCTCCTACTAAGCTCCACCACCAACTTATCAGTCACCTCCACCTCCCACATATCAGCCTACCTCATCCAAATACTCTCAGCCTGTTCATGTTTACCAAACTTACAATGCTCAAACCTCTCATTACCAATCACCCCCCGCACGCCAAATTTCCCCAGGCCCCGACCTGATTTCGATCGAAGGCCTCCAAAACAATACACAACCATCACAGAACCCATTGACCAGCTATGTGAGACACTCAAAGCTGCCGGTTATGTCACCCCCATCCCCGCTACAACCCCTGAGAATCCTTCTCAGTGGGTTAACCCAAACAAGTCTTGTGCATACCACTCCGGCATGAAAGGACATACCATCGATGAATGCCGCTCCTTAAAAGACAAGATACAGTCTCTGATTGATTACAAAGTCATTGTAGCAAAGGAAGCCGCTCCGAACGTCCGCAACAACCCTCTACCGGACCATAAGGGTGGGGGTATTCACATGATTGAAGTGGAGGATGATTGGGATCCCGAAGGATCCATCGGGTTGATCGCAAAAGGCAATGACCCAAAGAAACCAGCAGTTACTCCAATTCGATTATAGTCCAGATCCAACCATCTGAGGACACCGAGGTAGATGTGTCTTTGCCTCTTGAGTTTGAAGCAGCACCATCAGCAAAGGCACCAGCACCATTTGAGGTTGCAGTTTTGCCACCCAAAGAACATGTTCCATTTGAAGTGAAGATAGCTGCACCGATCCCAGTGGCGATGTCCACCATGCCGTCATTCTACACAAACGCTATACCACCGAGGCAAGGAGAAAGGGTAAGGTCAGAATCGAAGAGACTATCGCAGCTCAGGGTATGACAAGAACTGGTAGAGTCTATACCCCTGAACATCTAGCTGAATCAAGCAAGCAGGTCTCCAATCGGCCTCCCCTCATTGAGACTGGTCCGGATGACCTTTGGAGGAAAATACAGGCCAAGGAGTATTCGGTCATAGGCCAGTTGAACAAGATGCCAGCACAGATATCCATCCTCTTGTTGCTACAGAATTCTAAAACACATAAGAATGCTCTATGTTGAAGGTGCTGAGTGAAGCCTACGTGCCCAGTAACATCACTGGCGGGGAAATGGCTAATATGGTGGGGCAAGTGCTAGAGAGACACAAAATCACCTTTTATGAGGACGAGTTGCCGCCTGAAGGGCTGGGTCATAACAAAGCATTGCACACCACTGTACACTGCGAAGACTATTTCATCACCAGGATCCTGATCGATGTGGGTTCCAGCCTTAACATAAATCCTTTGGTAACACTCAAGAAGTTGGGCAAAGGGCTGCATGAGATAAAAGAAGGAGCAATCAATGTGAAAGCTTTTGATGGTTCTCAGAGATCCACCATCGGTGAGATTAGTCTGTGTTTACAGATGGGACCAACCTGGTTCGAGGTCGATTTTCAAGTGATAGATGTACCAGCGTCCTACAACTTGCTGCTAGGACGACCCTAGATCCATGCTGCTGGGGCTGTAGCATCAACGCTGTATCAGGCCGTAAAGTTTGAATGGAATCACCAGGAAGTGATCATTCATGATGACGGCAGCAATCCTATATACAGTTGCCAGACCATTCCGGCAATCGGAGGAAGAAGAAAGCTAGGTTGAGAAACTTACCACCACATCGAGCGGGTCAATGCTGTCGACAAAGACAAATGGTGGGATAACAAGATCGAGAGTATATTGAATATGAGTGGGTACGAACCTGGCAAAGGACTCGGCAAGAATCTCCAAGAGATCTCTAAACCTATAAAACTCAAGAAACATGGCACTACTTTCGGTTTGGGATACGAATACACCTGGGAGGAGTTCAATAATTGGTCGCCACCATGGCGCGGTCTTTAATACCCGTTAGAGTAACCAATACCGCACCTGGAGCAGACTTTCCAACAGGCCGACGTCGTCTATGGGACAGATGAAGAAGAAGCACTCGCGGCAGTGAAAAGCCTGTTTTTAAAGGACAATGATATGGATTGCTGTGTTATTCTCGAGGAGGAGGGGGAGGAAGGTCCTTCCATACAAGCTGTGAGCAGAGGAGCACACCTCAACAATTGGACCATCAGGACCACCAGAGCCCGACGAGCCTCGGGGTAGCAAGGCTAAAACAAGCATTATTCACTGTTTTATTTAATAAATGGTTTTCTTTCCGCATTTTCCAATTTTCGCAATAAGATCTTCAATGTTCGAAACAATTATTCAAAGCATGTTTGATTTTTCTTATGAATTAATATCTATTGCTATCGTTTTCCTCCTTACTTTACCAATATAACATTACTATTACTTATCTTGACGAACCAATAACTGTGGCATCCAATGAGACAACACAACAAAAGGACCTTGATTCAGAAGAGGATGACATACCAGAGGAGATTGTCAAAGTAGTTGAGAACTTTGAGAACTGACCTAAGTCCAACCTGGACGAGATATAGATTGTTAACTTGGGAGATGCAGGAAACATCAAGGAAACACGGATCAGCGTTCACTTATCGCCATCAGAAAAGAAAGAATACACAGAATTCCTAAAGGAATATGAGGACATATTCGCCTGGTCGTATGATTACATGACTGGTCTATGTACGTCTATTGTTGCCCATAAACTGCCAACCGATCCGACATGTCCGCCGGTAAAGCAAAAGCTCAGAAAGCTCAAGCCTGATATGAGTTTGAAAATCAAGGAAGAAGTCACTAAGAGAGTCAAAGCTAAGGTTCTCAGGGTAGTGGAATACCCGACATGGTTAGCCAACATCGTTCCAGTACCAAAGAAGGACGGGAAGGTCAGAGTCTGTGTCGACTACCGGGATCTCAACCGGGCCAGTCCGAAAGACGACTTCCCTTTGCCGAATATACACATCCTGATTGACAATTGCGCCAAACATGAGTTGCAATCATTTGTAGATTATTTCGCTGGTTATCATCAGATCTGGATTGATGAAGAAGATGCTGAGAAAACGGCTTTCATCACGCCATGGGGAATATATTGTTACAAGATGATGCCATTCGGCCTGAAGAATGCAGGGGCCACCTACATGAGGGCCATGACAACCATTTTCCATGATATGATACACAAGGAGATAGAGGTATATGTGGATGCTGTTATCATCAAATCCAAGAAGGCCACTGACCACATAGAAGATTTGAGGAAGTTTTTCAACAGACTACGGAGGTATAACCTGAAGCTAAACCCCGCAAAATGTGCATTTGGGGCCCTGCTGGAAAGTTGCTTGGGTTCGTTGTGATCTGCCGAGGAATAGAACTGGATCCATCGAAGGTCAAAGCCATTCAAGAATTACCACCGCCAAAGAACAAGAAAGATGTGATGAGTTTCCTGGGAAGGCTGAACTACATCAGCCGATTCATAGCGCAGTCTACAGTCATCTGTGAGCCGATCTTTAAAATGTTAAAGAAGGACGCCGCTACCAAATGGACCGATGACTGCCAAAAGGCCTTCGATAGAATCAAGGAGTACCTGTCAACACCACCAGTCCTAGTTCCTCCTGAGCCAGATAGACCCTTACTACTCTACCTTGCAGTGTTAGATGGAGCGTTCGACTGCATTTTGGGGCAACATGACGAAACAGGGAGAAAGGAACTAGCCATCTATTATCTCAGCAAGAAGTTCACCCCGTACGAGGCCCGGTATTCTCTTTTGGAATGCACCTGCTGTGCTTTGACTTGGGTAGCTCAGAAGCTGAGACATTACTTCTGTGTCTATACCACGTACCTCATATCAAGGATGGATCCTTTGAAGTACATCTTTCAGAAGCCCATGCCCACTGGCAAGCTAGCCAAGTGGCAAATCCTGTTGAGTGAGTTCGACATTATCTACGTAACTCAGAAAGTGATCAAGGGACAGGCACTAGCAGACCACCTTGCGGAAAACCCCGTGGATGGAGAATACGAACCCTTAAAAATGTATTTTCCTGATGAAGAGGTATCATTCATAGGGGAAGACATTGCAGAATCCTATGACGGTTGGAGAATGTTCTTCGATAGAGAAGCAAACTTCAAAGGATTTGGCATAGGAGCGGTCTTGGTATCAGAAACCGGTCAGCATTATCCAGTGTCTGCCAAACTCAGGTCCCCCTGCACCAACAATATGGCCGAATATGAAGCCTGCATCTTAGGGCTCAAAATGGCCATTGACATGAACATTCAAGAGCTGCTAGTAATTGGAGATTCAGACTTACTTATATATCAGGTACGAGAAGAATGGGCAACCAAGAACTCCAAGATACTCTCGTATCTGCATCATGTACAGGAATTGAGAAAGAGGTTCACGAAGACAGAATTTTGACATGTTCCCAAAGTCCAGAATGAGTTCGCCGATGCATTGGCTACCCTATCATCTATGATACAGCACCCCGACAAGAATTTCATCGATCCTATTCCGGTGTAAATTCATAATCAGCCAGCTTACTGTGCCCATGTTGAAGAGGAAGCAGACGGAAAGCCTTGGTTTCATGATATCAAGGAATATTTGGCGAAAGAGGAGTACCCGGAGCTTGCCAGTCATACTCAGAAACGCACACTTCGGAGATTGTCCAACAACTTCTTTCACAGCGGAGGAATCCTGTATAGGAGGACTCCTGATTTGGGATTATTAAGGTGTGTTGACGCAAAAAAAGCATCCAAGCTACTAGAGGAAATTCATGCAGGGACCTGTGGTCCACATATGAACGGTTTTGTCTTAGCAAAGAAGATACTCCGGGCTTGTTACTTTTGGATGAACAGGGAAACAGACTGCATCCAGTATGTCCAGAAATGCTATCGCTGCCAGATACATGCAGACATGATAAAGGTATCTCCAAGCGAGCTCAACACAACAAGCTCGCCATGGCCGTTCGCCGCCTGAGGAATGGACGTCATTGGACCAATTGAGCCTGCCGCTTCCAACGGACACAAGTTTATCCTAGTGGCAGTTGACTATTTCACCAAGTGGGTCGAAGCAACGTCTTATGAAGCAGTGACTAAGAAAGTCGTGACAGACTTTGTCCGGGACCGCATTGTTTGTCGATTCGGTATTCCAGAGTCAATCATTATAGATAATGGCTCCAATCTCAATAGAAAATTGATGAAAACCATGTGTGAAACCTTTAAGATCAGACACAGGAATTCCACAGCCTACAGGCCTCAAAATAATGGAGCCGTAGAAGCCGCCGACAAGAATATCAAGAAGATATTGAGGAAAATGATAGAAAAAGCATAAACAGTGGCACGAGAAGTTATCATTTGCTCTATTAGGGTATCGCACCACAGTCCGCACATCAACCGAGGCAACCCCCTATATGCTGGTTTATAGTACGGAAGCCGTCATTCTCGCCGAAGTAGAAATTCCTTCCCTAAGGATCATACAGGAAGCTGAGCTCAACGACGCAGAGTGGGTGAAGATTCATTATGAGCAACTAGCTCTTATAGAAGGAAAGAGAATGAATGCAATCTGCCATGGTCAACTCTATCAGAACAGAATGTCCAGAGCCTTCAACAAGAGAGTACCGAGACAGTTCACACCGGGGCAGCTGGTGTTAAAGAAAATTTTTCCGCATAAGGATGAAGCCAAACGGAAGTTCTCTCCCAACTGGCTGGGCCCATACATGGTTCATCGAGTTTTGACAGGAGGAGCCCTCATACTTGCAGAAATGGACGTAGAAGTTTGGCCAAAGCCGATTAATTCAGATGCAGTCAAACATTACTATGTGTAATCTTTATGTCTTCCCTATATGATGTACATTGAACTACGCCTGACATGATTCCCGTTTAAGAGGGGATACGTAGGCAGCCCTATGGGTTCAGTCACAATTCAATAAAATTTTCATCTCCCCCCGAAATTGGAAACTGGGGTAGAATTTTGAGGAGGACCCTCAAAATTCCGAAGTAATTTCAGCCGTTCGCCGCACGAGCAACAGTAAGAAGCGTCAACCCACCAAACTGGGGCAGTAATTTTGAGGAGGACCCTCAAAATTCCGTAGCAGGAGAGGTTGCAATGTCTCGAACCACGTCACAGTTGCCGGTTCATCTAAAAAAAAACTACTTTAATTATACATTTAGGTCATACTTTTACAAAATCATGCATGTTTATTATTGAAACCGCTTCGTTTAGCAACGCTACCCCAATGATACAAATGGTATCACCCGATCAAAGAAGAACGAGTCAAGCAAAGCCGGCGAGGATACGAACTAACCTTTCCCCCCTCTACAAAACTCACGATTTTTCTTTGGATGCAGGCACTAGGATTACGAAATCATTGAACATACTGTACGCCCACAGAACAAACATTGTTCAAGAATACAATTCTCCGAACCATTGCACTTACCAACATTTGCTATCAGCACGCACCCGTAATGTTCCGTATGTCACAATGCTCCCAGTAATCACCACGCCACAATCTGCTATCAGCTGAGAAACTCTACTGTCATCTGCTATTTTATTTCTTGCATAAGCTACTATTATGCCTTCCGAGGTTAAGCTCTACCTCTATCTGGATCTGCATTGCATAAGGCTACCATTCTGCCTTCCAACCTGCATAAGGCTACTATTCTGCCTTCCGAGGTTAAGCTTTATCTCTATCTGCATCTGCATTGCATAAGGCTACCATTCTGCCTTCCAACCTGCATAAGGCTACTATTCTGCCTTCCGAGGTTAAGCTCTACCTCTATCTGCATCTGCATTGCATAAGGCTACTATTCTACCTTCCGAGGTTAAGCTCTACCTCTATCTGCATCTGCATTGCATAAGGCTACCATTCTGCCTTCCAACCTGCATAAGGCTACCATTCTGCCTTCCGAGAAAGAACGCTGTCTCCACCCATATTGCACGGCTGAAAGATCGCCACATTGCACGGCTGAAAGATCGCCACATTGCACGGCTGAAAGATCACCACATTGCATGGCTGAAAGATCGCCAAATTGCACGGCTGAAATATCGCCACATTGCACGGCTGAAAGATCGCCACATTGCACGCCTAAAAGATCGCCACATTCTACTGCATCCTTCATGGGCTGAAATATCGTCAACCCATCCAAAGGCGTCATCGTTCGGAGGCACCATATTCATAGCCCGAGAACACCATGTCATGGCCCGAGGATCCCTTTCAATCTTTTGCATATCATTATTCAAAGGCATCAAGGTTCGGAGGCACCATTCTCATAGCCCGAGAGCATCATTTCATGGCCTGCGAATCCTTTATTATACACTACATGGCCCAGGACATCATGGTCTAAAGACGTCATCCTAACCGTTCAAAGACAACATTCATGGTCCGACGGGAATTCGCATCATGTCTAAATTTACGCACAATATATGCTTGTATTATTCAATTGCAGGTAAACCGGCAAGCAACAGCCGTCGCGGCAGGAGCATTTTTGCTCCAGTGCCCGCAGCCACATCAAACCTAACCATTCCCGTAAGCCGTTCACTCACCCAGCCCGAAATATCGCATCCGTCCTTGGAAAGTACCCGTCGGCATACTCCACAGACGGATCCTGACCTACATATGGCCTGATTCCTGTAAAACTAGGAATATGTAGGCAACTCAGAAGCCAGGGTGCGGCCTGAATCTTCTTCAAATCGTTTCGCTCGGTCAAAATTGGCCATCATATCTTTACCCAAAAAACCTCTTTCCTAATCCTTCCCGGGGTAAAAGAGGGGCAGCTGTTGATACCCAATTTTTTCCTATATATTTTCAATATGCAAAATAACTTCAAAAGGGCATATATATGCATATGTAAGCATATTCATGTGTTTTATTATTTTTCCATAATTTTTAAGGTTTCAAATCAATTTATTTTCATCTTTTATCCATAAAAACCCAATGATTATTTCCAAAATTATTATTTTTGGTAATTCATTTGTCGGACCTTTATATTTATGCTAAGATATAGATAAGGTAATTTTTGCATATTTTTACAAATTTTATTTAGTAATTTTAAGCTAAATTGCATATAATTGCAATATTAGCCCCTTTTTAGATTTAATTGTGTTTTATATTCTTAAAATTAAGCCCTATATTTTTTAAATTGTTAATTATATGTTGTAAATTATTTTCATTCTTTTAATTTATTTTCAGAAATTAATTTATCACTTTTTATAAACTAAATAGGGAAAAATGGCTATTTAAAATTTAGCCCAATTGCATTTCAATTATAGCCTAAATCTTACCCCAATTAGACCCAATTCCCCCGGCCCAATCCCAATTAAACCCCGACCCAATCTCAAATTAAACCGACCCAAACCCAAACCCCTACCTACCCTCTTTAATCCAGGTCGTTGATCATTTACATCAACGGCCACAATTTGCCCTTCCACAATTAAACCCAAAAGACCCCTAAACCTAATTCATTTTCCCACCTACCGCCGCCCTTGAGTCCCTCTTCTCTCTCAACTCTCTCTGAAACTCTCCTAAATCCTAGCCGCCGCCACCCTAATCCACCCTAATACCTACCAAATCCATGGCCTTCCGGGGTCATTTGAGATCTATACCAGCCTTCCATGGCTCCTGGGTGTTTGGTTCTATAGTTTCATGACCAGACCTCGAAGGAGTCTGGTCCAGTCCTTGCTCGACTATTGTTCATGGCCTTTCTCCTGCAATCCACGACCTTTCTCCGGCCATCCATGGCCTTTCAAGGCAAACCCTTGACTTTTCTGGTTAGATCGTTAACTTTCGAGATCTTTCTCATTTCTTTTGGGTTTTTTGAAACCCTAATCTCCAAGACTTTTCGATTTCTTTCGGATCTATCTTAGATCTGTGCTTACTATGAACTTTTTAAGTGCTTCTCGAAGGTTCTTTGACTTTTCTATCAAAACGACTCTCCGTTTTTCCAACGATTAGGGTTTTCCTTTAATGTTTCTTCTCTGATCTTAACGTCGTTTGATGATTTTGCTATTTGCTCATGTTGTTCTTCTATCTATTTCAGCATATTAAAAACCCTAGTTCTTTAGTCTTATCCGAGTTCTAGAAATTGTTTGTTTAAATGTGTACTTGCTTGATTATGTTCTTCATTCTTGTTTGACTTGTTTGATTATGAGTTTTACCATCTTTTAAACTCGATTATTGTGAAAAACCCTAGGTCTTTTGGTCTGAGACTGTTTTTTTGAAAGTATACCGGACCCAATTAAAGGTTCCTTGTTTCAGGCCCTCTTTTCTTTATGTGGCTTATCTGATTATGAGTTTCACTATCTTTTTAACTCGACTTTTGATGAAACCCTAACTTCTCAAAAGGTTTCCTCACTTGCTACTGTGAGACCTTTACATGTTCCTGATTTCTTTTACCTGATACTATGTTTTTCTTCACTGTTGATTCTATGTGACTTGACCTACTTGACTACTGTGCCTCGAATGTTTGCTTTACTACTGAATCCTATGCTTATTTCTGCTACTATTGTATGTTGTTTCTTTTGCCAATGTACTTAGCCTCGTATGTCTGATGCTTCTGTTCACTCTATTTATATGCTGAAGCCTCTTCCTTGATTGATCTTGATCTTGTGACTGATTACAAAAAGTTTTCTTACAAGCCCTAATTTCTACTCATCTGTTTAAAGTTAATTGATTCCTTTCCTTTGCTATGATATTTTGCCTTGCTGAATTCTTTCCCAAAATATAAGCTTATTTTCGTACTTAGACTTGATTGTTTACTTCATGCTTTTACTACCCCTTTTGTGGCAATAATCAATCTGTCCTCAAACTGATTTTCTTTCCTTAGTTAAAACCTGTTATTGCCCGTTAAGCAGTGATTCCCTAATTAAAGGGAATATTGTGTTAATTGATTCTGACTTATGATTATTTCCATGTTTGTGTTAAGACTTTACTTATTACCTTACTTACCACTTTTTTTCAAAACTATAAACACCCCCCATCTTTTCTTTAACAGGACACGAACTATCTAAGTTCAGAACACACACTTCACTAAGAACTCTCTCTTTTCTCTGTTACTATTTGTGCTACTGCTTTTTCTAGCCGGCTGCAAGCCAAGGCTAAGCTGTGGACATTTGCTTACTTTTCTTTCTGCACTTTGCTTATTACTGGTATGTCCTAGTTAATCATCAAGCATTAACAACAACATGTTCCTGTAATTGTTTCAACTTCTTTCATGCTTGTCCACTTCTGCTTATGTTTCTGCAATCAAGTTACATTATTAGCATGTGGCAATGTGTTCCTTTCCCCTTTTCAAGTTAATGCTCTCCTATGTATATGAATCCCAAACCCCACATCCCCTCTTTGTGTTTGTATTCTCTGGCTGGTTTGTGAACATGCCAACATCCTCTATTGCTGTGCATGTCTAAAACTTACCCCTCCTAGGGTCATATGCTTCATGCAGTGTATTCCCAAAACCTCTGACCTCTTTGTGCAAAATGCTGACTCTGTATAGTTTAAATTTTACTACTACTGTTTTCAAATCATCCTTATCACTTACTGTTTCCAAGCCCAGTTTTAAAATCTCTATGTTCTCCACTTTCACTATATTCCTAGAATCTAAGTTCTGCCCCACTTGTGTGAGCCTTGCCTTGGGACCCTTGAGCTCCCTCTGAACTTGAACACATAAGAGCTGGCCCTTCCACGCTGCACTCATCTCTATCTGGTTATGCAAACCTGGGTGTAAGCACTGCCTAGGGTCTCTTGAGACCCTTAGGGAACTTTGACACACCCAGGTCTGAGAAAAGCTTTGAAACAAGTGGCATTTGAGGTGGTTTGTTCCATAACTCGGAGAGGAAGTCAGAATCAGGCTTCCTATGGTTGTAACTTCTTATTTTTTTACTTTTTTGATGTAATTCAGTATTTAGTCTGTAATAATTTGTAAACGAATATTGGGGTTGGCTAGTGAAAAGGGCTGGGGTAATTGTGAATATTTTAAGGGTAGATATCCTGCCTATAGGATCTGATTAATATAGTTCTGCATGTTTACTTCCACACTTAGATATCCTGCATATAGGATCTGATTAATAAAGTTCTGCATGTTTACTTCCACACTTAGATGTCCTTCCTATAGGATCTGATTAGTAAAGTTCTGCATGTTTACTTCCACACATAGATATCCTGCCTATAGGATCTATTTAATAAAGTCCTACATGTGTTAATTCTACACTTAAATAACACGCCTATAGGATCTATCTAATAAATTTCTGTATTGTTTCACTTCCACAATTAGATATCCTGCCTATATAATAGCTATAACCAGACGTCACATTTACAAGGCTAAAATCAGATTCAAAATTAGATGTCATGCCCATAAGGTTAATATAAATATTTTATAGAAATCATGTCTATAGGAATTTCGCCGTGATCAAATAGATCTTGCCTACTCCACTTTATTAGATACCATGCCTATAGGACTAAATCAGCCTCTAATATTAGATACCATGTCTGTAGGGATTAAAATCAGCAACAATAGAGATTATGTCCATAAAATCTAAAACCAGTTTAGTTAAAATCAGTTTGACTCGTATTGTGTTGAATTAGTTTAAACAACTTACTCCGTTCATTAATGCGTTCTAGAAAGCATGCCTATAGGATCCAATTTGCTCATTTAAAACTGTTACTGCTTTGCCATTTTTGAATCAGTAATAGATATCATGCTTACAGGGTATCATCAATACAAACCTAGGCAAGCCTTAAGTAATAACGATAAAATTGAATCCGCCTTTGTTTAATTAGCAACTGCTACAACCAACAGGCAGGCTTGATTCGGACTTCTTATCTGAGTTATGTAATAAATTGGTCTGCTTCAACAACTAAAACTCCCCTGTCTCAGTACTTTGAATTCTTGCCCTAAATGTGTTTTAAGTCATGCTATTTATGTGCTTTACTTGAGGAGGTATATATGAGCCTTTTAGTTGTTTACATGTTTCCCCTTAATATGCAGTCCTATGTGTTTTGAATGTCGCCTTAGTCTTTTTTCCTTTAAAACCCAAGAGTCAGCCTAAAATCCTCCCTCTTATAGGAATAGTAGTCCTAAATTCCTCTAGGACTGATAGGAATGGGACGGGTAATAACATGCAATAGAGGTCGAGACCAATCCGCGATTTAATACCTTAACAGGGTGGGAAGGGTAGCTATGGATATGATGACCGGTGCGCTAATACCACGTGTAGCCCCTCTTTTGAGGAGTGATTACCGGGTATTGCATTGATGTGATCCATATTACGAATAAACCTAGGACCCCCTTTATATTCGTTAGCATGTTTAGTTATAACTCTTTCAAAACTTTATTTTATTTTATCACTTACAAACATTTGTGTATTTAAAGATTCCCTGTTATTTGAGCCCTGTTTGTTTACTTGTTAATTGCACAAATTCACAAAGAACTATCTTGCCGGGAACCACAATAGTGGATCCGGAGGGGTGCCTAACACCTTCCCCTTGGGATAATTTCAAGCCCTTACCCTGTCTCTGGTTATAAAAAATGTAGTTGTAGTTGAACCCTATAACGCACCTTAAGATCGTTAGGTGCCGACTCTTCAAATTTGCAAAACCCCTTCCCCGAAAGGAAAGAGTTGTCCCAACCGAATGTAACAAACCCAATTTCTGCGGAGGAAAAAGGGGGCGCGCCACCAGGCATGCCACCAGATCGTGATATGAATTTTTGTATTGACTTGGCTCCGGATACCCAGCCTATATCTTTCCCATTGTACCGTATGGCTCTGAAAGAGTTGAAGCAGCAACTTGAAGAGTTGCTAGCAAAGGGGTTCGTCAGACCAAGTGTATCACCTTGGGGTGCACCAGTGTTATTTGTAAAGAAGAAGGATGCGACTATGCGGATGTGCATTGATTACCGCCATTTGAACAAAGTTACCATTAAGAACAAAAACCCGCTGCGCGTATTGATGATTTGTTTGACCAATTGCAGGGTGCTTGTGTGTTCTCTAAGATCAACTTGATATCGGGGTACCATCAGTTGAAGATTCGGGACTCGGATGTTCCGAAGACTGCTTTCCGTACTAGATATGGCCATTATGAGTTTCTAGTGATGTCCGTCGGCTTGACTAACACCCCAGCGGTGTTTATGGATTTGATGAACAGGGTGTTCATGCCATACATTGATTCGTTTGTCATTGTCTTAATTGATGTCATTTTGATCTATTCGCCGCAGCATAGAGGAACACGAGCAACATCTGAGAGTGGTGCCTCAGACCTTGCGGGAACATAAGCTATATGCTAAGTTCTCCAAATATGAGTTTTGGCTAGATTTTGTAGCATTCTTGGGGCATGTTGTATCAAGCGAGGGTATTAAGGTGGATCCCAAGAAGACTGAGGCAGTTCAGAGTTGGCCGCGTCCCAATTCGGCGATTGAGATCAGGAGCTTCTTGGGGTTAGCAGGTTATTATCGCCAGTTTGTGGAGGGCTTCTCATCTATTGCAGCACCTTTGAATAGATTTACCTAGAGGGTGCTCTGTTCCGTTGGTCCGATGATTGTGAGGCGAGCTTTTAGAAGCTCAAGACAGCTTTGACTACAACACCGATTCTAGTATTGCCTTCCGGTTCGGGGATGTATACGGCATATTGCGATGCTTCATGCGTTGGCTTGGGTTGCACATTGATGCAGGAGGGGCGAGTTATTGCATATGTTTCACGTCAGTTGAAGATCCGTGAGAAAAATTACCCTGTGCACAATTTAGAGTCAGCCGCGATTGTTCATGCTCTTAAGATGTGGAGGAATTATCTCTATGGGGTGTCCTGTGAGGTTTACACCGATCATCGCAGCTTGCAGCATTTGTTCAAGCAAAGGGATCTTAATTTGAGGCAGTGCAGATGGCTTGAGTTACTGAAGGATTATGACATTACCATTCTTAATCATCCGGGCAAGGCAAATAAGGTCGCGAATGCCTTGAGCAGAAAGGAAAAGAGTATGGGTTGCTTGACATTCATTTCAGCAGAGGAGAGGCCAATAGCTTTGGATATTCAGTCCTTGGCTAACAGACTTGTGAGGTTGGACATTTCAGAGCCCATCCGAATTCTTACATGTGTCGTTGCCCAGTCTTTACTATTGGAGCAGATCATGGCTCGACAGTTTGATGATCCACACTTGATGGTTCTCAGAGAGACAGTACTACAGGGTGGTACCAAGGAGGTTTCTATCGGCGAGGATGGTGTTCTGCGACTCCAAGGTCGTCTATGTGTCCCTAATGTCGATGGCTTGAGAGAGAGGATTCTAGAGGAGGCACACACTTCTCGGTATTCCATACATCCAGGTGATATGAAGATGTATCGCGACCTGAGGCAGCATTATTGGTGGCGGCAGATGAAGAAAGACATAGTTGACTATGTAGCTAGATGCTTAAATTGCCAACAGGTTAAGTATGAGCACCAGAGGCAAGGTGGCTTACTCCACCAGATGACTATACCGGAGTGGAAATGGGAGCGCATTACTATGGACTTCGTAGTTGGGTTGCCGCGGACCTTGCAGATGTTTGATGCAGTTTGGGTCATTGTCGATAGGTTGATCAAGTCGGCACACTTCATTCCAATTGTGACTACATATACTTCGGAGAGGTTAGCCTAGATTTATATTCGGGAGATAATTCGATTGCATGGTGTGCCTGTTTCCATCATATCAGATAGAGTCCCTCAGTTTACTTCACATTTCTGGAGAGCAGTACAGAGTGAGTTGGGGACCCGTGTAGAGCGCAGAACAGCATTTCATCCACAGACCGACGGGCAGTCAGAGCGGACAATTCAGATCTTGGAGGACATGCTCAGAGCATGTGTGATTGACTTTGGAGTGCAGTGGGATTGATTCTTACCTTTGGCCGAGTTTGCTTACAACAACAGTTATCAGTCCAGCATCGAGATGGCTCCATTTGAGGCTTTATATGGTCTGCGATGTCGTTCTCCCATCGGGTGGTTTGAGCCCGGCAAGGCTAAGTTATATGGTACTGATTTGGTAAAGGGTGCCTTGGAAAAAGTAAAGTTGATTCAGGAGCGACTTCGCACAGCACATTCCAGACAGAAGAGCTACGCGAATCAAAAGGCACGTGATTTATCATTTATGGTGGGCGAGAAGGTTCTCTGGAAAGTCTCGCCAATGAAGGGGATCATGAGGTTCGGGAAGAAGGGCAAGTTGAGCCCAAGGTTTATAGGCCCATTTGAGGTGTTGAGACGAGTTGGAGAGGTTTCTTATGAGCTTGTTTTACCTCCCAGTCTATTGGGAGTTCATCCAGTTTTCCACGTGTCTATGCTCCGGAGGTATCATTGATGTTTTATACTTCAATAACACACAAAAGGGGGGTGATTTGTGTGGTACCCAATTTTCGCTTAACTGAACTATAGAAGGACCTGGTTCTTCTATGTGTTCCAACTACTACTGTTTGCGGAATAAGAAGTAAAGAAAATAAAGAACACAGAGATTTTTACGTGGAAAACACCTGGCTCAATATGTGAAAAAACCACGACCTACTACTCAGTAGGATGTTCCCAAACTTCCACTAAAATCACTGAGCCAAAACAACATTTACAAAACTCTTTGTAAACCTAAGGATTAACTCTAATCCCGTTGTGGCACACAGCCTCAACTGTTGCGACAACTTCAAGTTAACTCTAACTTGAACACTCTAGGTACCTAATACAATTGCTTCTATAAAAGCTGAAAGGTAAAATGTAAAATCACGTACTACAATTGAACTAGAATAAAAGATAGACACTTGGAACTGGTTCTTCTATCTCGTTCAAGTAGCTTCAGGATTGCACACTCGAATCACACATAAATTGGTTGCAAATCACCTTGCTCTTTTGCTCTCAATTTAAGTTTAACTTCTGCTTATGTGCATTACCTGTAAAAGAGAACAACACTGACATTTAATAGTTAGTAATGAGAGATTGACTGGGATTCAAATGCTACTCTTCTATCGTAGAAGAGTTCAAGGTGATCTCAAACTCTAACACTATCTCCTTCCTAAACTGTGTTCTCTTCATGTAAAGAGTCTTTCTTTCCTTATCCAATATGCAACCTTTTCGATCAGATCAGGAGATATTGCTTCTTGATCAGTTAGATTTATCTCCTTCACGTGCATCTCACATGTACATGTTGATCATGACTGTGCTTCACAAGATGGACTTGGTCCATGTCTGATTATGTCTGAGTTCTTTTGTCAATCTTCAAAACTTCACCTGTTCTTGGGCCAACAAATTCCCCCTTTTTAATGATGACAAACTCTGTGCTTTTTACTTGCTTGGATCCTGTAAGAACTCAGCTTATCCATCAATATAACATTTAGAAAATTCACTTATCATCAAGGACCAGGTTAATTAGGTTACAAATATCACTTATTCAGAATGTGTAAAGCACAATATCTCTTCCCCCTTTTGGCATCATCGAAAAGTTGCATACAAAGTGTGAGTCCCAGATTTTAATAAGTACTCATGGCCACTGGGGCAACTGCAAGTGCAATCATGGTTTAATCATCAGTAATCAAGCAAACATATTTAAACTATCAAGGAAAGATTAACATTGAACGAGAGCAAAAATAGTAGATATCATTGATAGAAGATATGTTGCTACCACAATCCACAACCAGAAAGCAAAAAACATTTAAAACATGAGCAAAAAAAATAGAAAAATCCCTAATCCGGGTCACTGAAGGTACTAGATAGATTCAGGAGACAAAGGCTAGAATTCCTAAGGCTTGGGGGAGCTAGAGGGTTGGTTTTGGGCTTGGAGAAGATTCAGCATATTGTGAAGAATTCCATCATTCTTCTCCTTTTCCTTGGTAAGCTCAGTTCTGAGGGCATCCCTCTCAGATTCCACCTCTGCCACACGAGCCTTGAGCCTAGCTATCTCAGCATCCTTGGCTTCACATTCCTGAACTAGAGCCCTGACTTTACTGTTGATAGGAGTCTTCTTGGATGAACCAGGTTCATTTGGGATGGCATTGACTAAATAGTCACAAGCAATCAGAGTATTAATGCCAAAGTGATCCTTGCTTGAGGCCATTTCCCATTTCTTCAGAGGCATATTGCACCTATCCAGAATCGTAGTCAGAATAAAGCCATAGGGGGTAGCATGAGCCTTGGAGCCATTGATGACCCTGTCCAACAGCTTGATGATGAATGCAGGCCAGTTAATTTGCCTTCCACTTTCCAAGCACTCCATAGGAACTAGGTCCATATAATTTTCAATATGCCTTCTCTCCTGTCTGAGCAATAGGCACTTGTTGACAAATTCAAACAGGACTTTGTGCTGTGGCCTCATTTCACTTTTCTGAACAGCCCTAGCCTCATTCACATCTTCAGCATCACAGAACCTCCTGGTGATTTCAAGGGCAGTAGGAAGGGAGTCCAGACAAGGCCAACTTTTCCTTGTATAGTCATCAAACCCTTCAGAAGGTATGTCAAGGTTCTCTCCCAGTTTTCCTGCATCAAATATCACTTGAACTCCTTTCACCAGACTGTTAACCTTGCCATCCTTAACATCAACATTTTCCATGAACTGAATTATCTCATTTCTGGGTAGCCTTCCATCCATCTGAAGGACCATGTCCTTCCACCCTTGAGCAGCTAAGGCATCCACCAGTCTCATCATTCCTGGTTCCACCAGGTCTTTCAGCAATCTACCCTTCAAAATTTTTCTTTTGCCAAACATGGCAAGCTTGTCTTGTTCACCATCAGACTCATCTTCTTCTTCTTCTCCACTCCATTCCTCATCTTCAGAAATTCTTACTTGTTTACTTTTCACTGCAGACCTTGTCCTCTTGGCTAATGAAGGTTCAGCAGCCTCAGACACAGAGGAAGACTTCTTGGAAGAAGTCTTGGGCTTTTTGGGCTTGGGGGTCTGAACCTCCACTGTTGGAACTTCCTCCTGATGGACCTGTTCCATCTCCTCAACTTCCACAGCCTCTGAGGACTCTGCCACCTTCCCTTTTCCTTTAGCCATCCTTTTCTTCTTACTCTCAGCTAGAGCCTTTTGTAGATTACTCTCACTCTGTTTCACCCTGCTTCTTGTGGCTCTTCCCTTAGGCAAGGAAGTTTCAGTAGTTGTTGGGGATGAAGCCTTTCTTTTCTTGGAGGGTTTAGGAGCACTGGGGGCTTTTGGTGTGGGAGTTCTTCTTTTCTTTGGATCATAACTTGCCCCAACCTTTTTCAACAAGTCTGCTAGGGTCTCTTCAGTTGATGAACCAGGTTCATCTCCTTGTGCACTTAGATTAACTAACCCTTCAGCAGCTTCACCAGAACCACTTCCCCCTGACTTCTTGCCACTCTCTTCTACATTTTCTTGTTCAACCCCACAGATAGCAGGCACAGACAAACCAGCAGTGGGTGAATGATCATCCACTCTTTTCCCATTTCCCCTCTCTTCACCACATGCACCCTCTCTCTCTTTTTCATTTTTAGATTTCTTTTTACCTCCACTCATTCGTAACTCAGATAATTCTACATCCCTGATAGGCCCAACCAGAACAAACCTAGTTTCTAGATTTTCAGTCAAAGAAGAACTTACCTTAGAAGGTAATTCTTGAGTCTTCTCAGAGTCAGAAGACCCAGGTCCTTCCCCCTTACTAGCCGATTTGTATGACTCAGAATCAGATTTAGACTCAGAGTCTTGGACCTGGCTTGCCTTTAATTTCTCATTCAATTTCTTTGAAAGAGCCCCAGAAGCTACTGTTTTTCGAGCAAGCATTTTTACCCTTCTCAGCCTGGGTTTGGGAGTTGTGCTAGGTGGAGGAGAGGTAGATGAATCAGAGGGAGTGGGCTGTGGAGGAGTTCCAGGGTTGTCTTGTGGGTTTGTCATGATCGCTGGTTTCTTGAGAGAATTGGTGAGTTAGAATTTTGGAGAAGAAGGCAAGTGAAAGTGAAGAGGGATTTTTGACGGTTTGGGATTATGAAGATGGCAGGAGGTAATGATGTGTATTTAAAGAGAAATACACATTTAATGTATAACGGCAGCTTTAGCAGTGGTCAATTAGAGGTCTAATCAACCTGAAATTTCAGGTTTGAATGAACGGTTAGGCTTCCCTAGATTTTAGGCAATTTTTGTGGTTTAGAGTTCTAAGGCTGACGGAACTGGTTCAAAACTAACGGATAGAATTTTCTAAGGAGTTGAACAATTGTAGGACTTCTGCTCATGATTTAAATATTTATATTTCTAATTGTGCAGAGTATAGAAAACATACCTTAGCATTCAGATGAACCAATACTGATGAACCAGGTTCTTCATTTAGAATTCTCTTGACCATGCCTCAATTTACCATAATAGAGAAAATTTTGTAAGAGATCAGTGAGTCATATTAACACATGTCACAGGAGTATACTGATTACAGTATGAAGCTGAGTAAAAATTAATCTAGATATTTACACAAGTTCAGATTTCCTAGCCAAAAAAATATTATTTTTTTTCATTATTTTTCATTTTATTTTTCAATTTTTTTTCATCATGCATTCTGAGCTGGTCCTATTAGGTGATCTTAATCATCCCTAATTCCAACCTGTTCCTTTCAAAGTTTTCTCTACTCAGTGCTTTAGTAAAGATGTCAGCAATTTGTTTATCAGTAGCACAAAACTCTATGGTAATCAATCCTTTCTCATAGTTATCTCTTAAGAAGTGGTGTCTAACATCTATGTGCTTAGTCCACTTATGATGAACAGGGTTCTTTGTCATACTTATAGCACTAGTGTTATCACAGAAGATAGGAATGCAACCAACTTCAATGCCAAAATCTATCAGCTGCTGTTTGATCCATAGCAATTGAGCACAACAAGAGGCAGCAGCAACATATTCAGCCTCAGCAGTGGATAAGGCCACTGAATTCTGCTTTTTAGTGGCCCATGATACAAGACATGAACCAAGAAAATGAGCCATACCTGAGGCGCTCTTCCTATCCACAAGGAAAACTGCATAATCAGCATCAACATACCCTACTAGATTGAAACTACCTTTAGGGTACCAAAGACACATATCAGTAGTACCTTTCAAATATCTCAGTATCCTCTTGACAACAGTCAAGTGAGATTCCTTTGGATTAGCCTGAAAGCGAGCACAAAGCCCTACACTGAAAACTATGTCAGGTCTGCTGGCAGTAAGATACAAAAGTGAACCAATCATACCCCTATACAACTTCTGATCAACAGATGAACCATGTTCATCTATGTCTAATTTAGTGGCAGTTGCAATGGGGGTGTCTATTTCCTTTGATTCATCCATTTTAAACTTTTTGATCAACTCTTTTGCATATTTCTGCTGATGGATCATGGTTCTATTTGAGTTTTGTTTGATATGTAATCCTAAGAAAAAGTTAAGCTCATCCATCATACTCATTTCAAACTCACTCCCCATTAATTTGGCAAAATCCTTACTTAGTTTGTCAGTGGTTGCCCCAAAAATTATACCATCAACATATATTTGTACCACAAGAAGATCCTTACCCTTTTCCCTCAAGAATAGAGTACAGTCAATTTTACCTCTTTTGTAGCCATGTTCAAGCAGGAATTTGCAGAATCGTTCATACCATGCTCTAGGAGCCTGCTTGAGTCCATAGAGAGCCTTGTCTAATTTGTACACATGTTCAGGACATTCCTTGCTCTCAAACCCTGGAGGTTGTTTAACAAACACTTCTTCTTTTAGGTAGCCATTCAGGAAGGCACTTTTGACATCCATCTGATGAAGAGTGAATTCCATGTGTGCTGCAAAGGCTATGAGGAGTCTTATTGCCTCCAGTCTTGCAACTGGAGCAAAGGTCTCATCATAGTCTATACCCTCATCTTGGCTGTAACCTTGGACCACCAGTCTTACCTTGTTTCTTGTAACTATTCCATCTTCATCAAGCTTGTTTCTGAAGACCCATTTTGTGCCAATTACTGATCTGTCCTTGGGTCTTGGAACTAGATTCCAAACTTGACTTCTCTCGAACTCATTGAGTTCATCTTGCATTGCATTTACCCAATCTGCATCCTGCAAAGCCTCAACAACATTTTTAGGTTCAATAAGAGATAGGAAAGCATCAAAAGCACACAGATTCTTTAATTGTGATCTAGTTTTAACTCCAGAGGTTGGATCAGTGATTATGTTCTCAATGGGATGAGAACTTTGATACTTGTGAGGTTTCACAACCAACTGATTTCTGCTTGATGTTTCTCCCATGTTCTGTTGCTGAGGAACAGGGTCATGAACAGGTTCCTTTAGGGGATTGGTTTCAGTTCCTCTTTGTTCAGTTCCCCTTGTCAGGTTGCCCTGGATGGAAGAACCTGTTCTATCACCTGTTCCTTCTTTTGGTGCAACTTTAGCTTGAGCTGAGACTTCACTCAAATCTTTTACCAGCCCAATAGCTTCATCTTCATGTTCCCGTCTCTCAGAAAGAATGTTAGTTTCATCAAAGACTACATGTACACTTTCTTCTACACACAAAGTTCTTTAGTGAACATTTTATAAGCTTTGCTATGTGAAGAATATCCCAAGAATACTCCCTCATCACTTCTGGGATCAAACTTACCTAAGGAGTCCTTTCCATTATTGTGCACAAAGCACTTGCATCCAAATGCCCTAAGATGGGATATATTTGGCTTTCTCCCTTTAAGTAACTCATAGGGAGTCTTCTCTACAAGAGGTCTATTCATGCATCTATTAATGATATAACATGCAGTATTTACAGCCTCTGCCCAGAAGCTATGGGGCAGTTTACTAGAAAGAAGCATAGTCCTAGCCATATATTCAAGAGTCCTATTCTTTCTTTCAACTACTCCATTTTGTTGAGGAGTCCTAGGGACAGAAAAATTATGATCTATACCATGCTCATCACAAAATTTAGCAAACTTAGCATTTTCAAATTCAGTTCCATGATCAGACCCGATTGATGCAAGTTGATTACCTAGTTGTTTCTGAGTTTTTCTAATAAAGGCAGTAAACATGTCAAATGCTTCATCCTTAGATGTTAAAAACAGTACCCAGGTAAACCTAGAATAATCATCAACAAGTACTATCACATATTTCTTACCACCTCTGCTCAATGTTCTCATTGGACCACAGAGATCCATATGAACCAGTTCCATCGTCCTGGTTGTGCTTACCATTTTCTTGCTTTTAAAGGATGATCTTACCTGCTTCCCCCTTGCACAGGCCTCACAAACTTTGTCTTCCTTGAACTTGATGTTAGGTAACCCTATCACCAGGTCCTTGGAGACTAATTTGTTGAGTTGATTCAGACTTGCATGACCAAGTCTTTTGTGCCACAGGAGGGGATCATTGTCCAACACACTCAAGCAAGTGAGTTCATTTTCTAAGAGAGTGGACAAATCTACAATGTAAATATTGTTAACTCTTTTTCCCTGCAAAACAATCTTGTCAGTGGTAAGATTAATCACAAAGCATTTGGTAGAGGTAAATGCTACAAGGTTACCTCTGTCACACAGTTGTGATACACTGATTAGGCTATATTTCAAGCCATCTATCAAGTAGACATTCTCAATGGAGTGTGAGTCTGTCTTACCTACCTTTCCAACCCTAATAATCTCACCTTTCTTCCCATTTCCAAAGGAAAGATTACCTCCTTTTAGGTCCTCAAGTGAAAGGAACTGGTTCTTGCTTCCAGTCATATGTTTTGAGCAGCCACTATCCATCTACCATATTTGGCTACTTCCCTTCACTTGGACCTGCAAAAAGAAATCAGGGGTTAGTCTTAGGAACACAAAATAGTTTGGATCCCTTTCTATAGGCAAAAGGGTAAATCAAATTCCTTTTAGCCCACCCAGGCAGCCTATTTTTCTCTTGAACAAAGGTTTTGTTCTTTTGACTGGCCTTTTCTTTTGCATTACATTCATATTTGTAATGACCAGTCTTGCCACAGTGTGTGCAGATTTTATTTTCAGGAAGAGTGAGGTACTTGCTTTTGGGGTCCCACTTAGGTGCTTGGGCCCCATAGCCAAGTCCTCTCTTGTTGCTACTGTGATGTTCTTGTAGCTAGGATAGTGCATCAGAAGCCTTATTCCATTTGCAAGTTCCGTCTAGTTCATGCTTTACCTTCCTTAGGTCTTCTTTTAAGACTCTTATCTGCTCATCTTTCCTGTATAACTCATCCTTCATTTTTCCTAGGTTCTCTTCTAAGGTGAGATGTGTGTGATCAGCTTTCTTCTTACCTGTTCCTAACTTCAGTTTTAGATTTTCAGACCTAAGTTCTAGGACATTAGTGTCAAGTTCAAGAACCTGGTTCTTTAACTCAACATTTTTACTGTCACTCTCAAGTCTTCAGCAGTGTAGTCAGCTCTTGTCTTTGGCACGTCCACTCCCTCAACATTCTTCTTTGTAGTCGCCAGGGGACCATTAGTGACTATGTCCCAGAGTTCATAGTCTTCTCCTATGATGTGATCTCTCATCCTGTTTTTCCACCAAGAATAATACTGACCATTAAAGAGTGGAGGCCTAGCAGTGGATTGCCTTTCCCAGTTTCCAGGTGGTGCACTCATCTTGATCTTTTCCTAAGGTGTTAACCTCTTCAAGGATAACCCGCTCTGATATCAATTGATGTTTTATACATCTATACCACACAAGAAGGGAGGGGGGGTGATTTGTGTGGTACCTAATTTTCGCTTAACTGAACTATAGAAGGACTTGGTTCTTCTATGTGTTCCAACTACTACTGTTTGCGGAATAAGAAGTAAAGAATATAAAGAAAACAGAGATTTTTACGTGGAACACACCTGGCTCAAAAGGTGAAAAAACCACGACCTACTACTCAGTAGGATTTTCCCAAACTTCCACTAACATCACTAAGCCAAAACAGCATTTACAAAACTCTTTGTAAACCTAAGGATCAACTCTATTCCCATCGTGGCACACAGCCTCAACTGTTGCGACAACTTCAAGTTAACTCTAACTTGAAAACTCTAGTTACCTAATACAATTGCTTCTATAAAAGCTAAAAGGTACAATGTAAAATCACCTACTACAATTGAACTAGAATAAAAGAAGACACTTAGAACTGGTTCTTCTATCTCGTTCAAGTAGCTTCAGGATTGCACACTCGAATCACACATAAATTGCTTGCAAAATTGCCTTGCTCTTTTGCTCTCAGTTTAAGTTTAACTTCTGCTTATGTGCATTACCTGTAAAAGAGAACAACACTGACATTTAATAGGTTAGTAATCAGAGATTGACTGGGATTCAAATGCTACTCTTCTATCGTAGAAGAGTTCAAGGTGATCTCAAACTCTAACACTATCTCCTTCCTAAACTGTGTTCTCTTCACGTAAGGAGTCTTTCTCTCCTTATCCAATATGAAACCTTTTCGATCAGATCGGGAGATATTGCTTCTCGATCAGTTAGATTTATTTCCTTCACGTGCATATCACATGTACAGGTTGATCATGACTGTTCTTCACAAGATGGACTTGGTCCATGTCTGAGTATGTCTGAGTTCTTTTGTCAATCTTCATAACTTCACCTGTTCTTGGGCCAACAATCATGCTGACTTGTCACATGTGTTAGACTTCAGCACGATTCAGTTAGATGAGAGCCTGGATTATGGGGAGGAGTCAGTTGCCATTGTTGATAGGTAGGTTCACCTATTGAGATCCTAGTGGATTTTTGCGGTAAAGGTTCATTGGAGGGGCCAACCAACCAAAGAGGCGACCTGTGAGTTCGAGTAGGACATGCGAAGCAGATATCCACACTTATTCAACACTCCAGGTATGATTCTAAACTCGTTCGAGGACGAACATTTGTTTAAGAGGTGGAGAATGTAACAACCTGACCGGTCGTTTTGCTTTCTAGAACCACGTTCCCCTAAATAAGACTCCTCGTAGGTGCTTTTACTATTTTATGACTTGGGGGGGTGGTTTGTTTGAGATTCGGAAGAGTTCGGGTTGAAATCGGAACACTTGGTTCCTTAAGGTTGGCTAAAAAGACTAAGTTTGACTTCGGTAAATATTTTGAGCAAACGACCTCGGAATCAGGATTTGACGGTTCCAATAGGTTCGTATGGTGATTTTGGACCTGGGCGTATCTTCGGATCCGATTTTGGATGACCCAAGAGCGTTTCGGCGCCTAATAGCGAAAGTTGGTTCTTTGAAGGTTTTTGAAGTTCTTTAAATTTGGTTTGGAGTGGGTTTTTGGCAATATCGAGGTCCAAATGGAATTCCAAGATCGGAAATAGTTCCGTAATTTCATTTAAGACTTGCACGCGAAATTTGGTGTCATTCCGAATAGCTTAAGTACGTTTCGGCGCATTGGGAGTGAATTGAAGAACTTGAAGTTCATAATTTTGATTCAATTGGTTTGGGGTGTGATTCTTAGTTTTAATGTTGTTTCGTGCGTTCCGAGAGCTTGAGCAAATCCATTTTATGATTTCAAACTTGTTTGTATGTTTGGGCGGGGCCTCGCGGCCCTCGGGTGTTAATTGGACGAGATGATATTTCCGCAGATGCGGAGCCGTAGGGGCGGCCAATGAACCGTAGAAGCGAAAATCGTAGAAGTCAGAACCTTCATTTAATGAGGGACTTAGTCATTTTTGGCTCATTTATTCCATTGTTGGGCGATTCTTGGAGCTCTTAGAGAGAGATTTCATCTAGCACTTTGAGGTAAGTAATTTCTACAAATTGTGAGTTAATTACATAGTTTATTGGTAGATTATAACATGTGAATTAGTGAAAATCATGGGTTAAGGTGAAAACCTAAGGTTTTGATAAAAATAGAATTTAACCACGAAATTTGTTATGGAACTTAGTAAAAATCATATATTTGAGTTCATGAGGTAATGGGTAACAACTTTCTTCGAAAAGTTTCGGAATCCGAGCACGTGGGCCCAGGGTGAATTTTTTGGATTCTTCAAGTAGGATTGGAAAATCACTTTAATAGTTAGGATATGAACTTTTGACCATGTATATTTGACTAGTTTCGAGTCATTTGACACCAAATTGAGTGTTTGAGCACAATCTTGGACCGGAGTGTAGGCTATGAGACGAGGTAAGTCTCTTTTCTAACCTTGTAAGAGGGAATTAACCCTATAGGTGAACTTAATAAATATGTTGTCACGACCCAAATTTCATTATAGGCCGTGATGGCGCCCAACACAATTGTTAGGCAAGCCAACACTGATCAACTAGTGAATTTCCATTTTTTATTTAAGCAATCCCAATATTTAACTTTACTTAAAGTTAACGCATTTGATAAGTAATGGATTTTTAAGGCATGCAAAACGGAAGCAACTAGAAGAAATCGTAACTAATGAAATACAACCCAAAAATCAAGTCTATTAATATGTGCTAAGATCTAGTGTCACAAGTATGTGGGCAACTAGCAGAATATACAAAAGATGACTATCCTACTATCTGAAATAGAATAGACAGATACAACAAAAGAGAAACTCCGGCATACTGCTAAACGGCTCGGGAGGGGGCAGCTCACCGTGAAGTCTCAGTCCAACATCAAGTATGCGCGTCGGGCGGGTAACTAGATGAACCTGCCACAGATCCTGTACAATTAAGTACAGAAGCATAGTATGAGTACATAAACAATATGTACCCAGTAACTATCCAGTCTAACCTCGAAGAAGTAGTGACGAGGGGTCGACTTGGCACTTATTAGGGCCAACAATAAAATAATTTAAGTGTTGTGCTAAGCATGAATATCATGAATAATATTGACAGTTTAATAACAGGAAGTGATAAGTTCTTCTTTCATAAATAAGATTTCGAATTTCAGTCCTATCATTTAACCACTTACATTCCAAGGCATTTAAGCAGTATAAATCACAAAGAATTTCCAAATAATAAACATGCGCAATTATGCCAAAGTCGTACGGCCTGGTCCAACATCATATTAAAATGTGCACTGCCGGAGGGTCGAACGACGCGAACCATAGATGCATCTATTTACTACCGAAGCGCTCGGCCCGATCCACAAATAACAATTTATTTTCAAGAAAACACACATTTCCCATTTACAGTCATGTATTTCATACAAATCCCTAAGTGAGTGAGTATAACCTTCTACAATTATTTTGTCAATTTTCAACATGACTTAAGTGATTATAATAGCAAGTAAGGATGCAAGCATTTCAAATATAACATGATACGGGTCCTAAACTACCCGGACAACAACATAATAGTAGCTACGTACGGACTCTCGTCACCACGTACGTACGTAGCCCCCATAGATAGGTACAAACATTTATTTAATTCACCTATGGGGTTAATTCCCTCTTACAAGGTTAGAAAGGAGACTTACCTCGTCTCAAAGCCTACTTCCCAATTCAAGAACGCGCTCAATCCTCCAAATTTGACGGCAAACGACTCGAAACTAGTCAAACATTACATAAACTAATCAATCTATGCTAAAAAGTTCATAATTCCACCATTTAAGTGATTACCCAACCCAAATTGCCGGATTCCGGAAATTTTTAAAGGAAGTTGTTACCCATAACCTTAGGAATACAAATATATGATTTCTACTAAATTCCATAACAAATTTCGTGGTTAAATTATCAAAACCCTAGGATTTCACCTAAACCCATAATTTTAACTAATTTACATGTTATAATCTACCCATAAACTATGTATTTAACTCACATTGTATAGAAATTACTTACCTCAAAGTGCTAAGTCGAAATCCCCTCTTTGAGAGCTCCCCAATCGCCCAAATGTGTAGAGAATGGGAGAAAAATGCCTAACTCTCGTATTAAATGAAGGCCATTGCCTCCAGCTTTTTCGCACCTGCGGTGCATGGGCTGCACCTGCGGATCCGCTTCTGTGGACCAGGTGTCCGCTTCTGCGAAAATGGTTGTGCCGGCTGTGGTCGCTTCTGTGGACGGGCTCCCGCTCCTGCGATCCCTCTTTTGCAGAAAAGGAGCCGCATCTGCGGAACCTGGGCTCCTCTACTTGGGTCGCATCTGCGAGGCGCCCACATCTGCGAGCTCGCACCTGCGGCTGACCAACTGCAGGTGCGGTTATGACAGCAGCTGGAGCTTCAGCTCTTGCCCCTAACTTTCAACTTGGCCCGGGACTCGTCCGATTGATGCTCGGGGCCTCTGGGGCCCCGCTCGAACATACCAACAAGTTTGGAATCATAAAATGGACTTGATCGAACTCTCGGAACGCCCGAAACAACATTAAAACTAAGAATCACACCCTAAAACCAATTGAATCAACTTAAGAACTTCAAGTTCTTCAATTTATTTCCAATGCGCCGAAACGTACTTATACTACTCGGAATGACACCAAATTTTACGTGCAAGTCTTAAATGACATTACAGGACTATGCCCGATCTCGGAATTCCGTTTGGACCTCGATATTACCAAAACCCGCTCAAAACCAAATTCAAAGAACTTTCAAAACCTTCAAGAACCAACTTTCACTATTGGGCGCCAAAATGCTCCCGGATCATGCAAAACCCGATCCGAATACACGCCCAAGTCCGAAATTATTATAGGAACCTATTGGAACCGTCAAATCCCGATTCCGAGGTCGTTCACTCAAAATGTTGACCGAAGTCAAACTTGGCCTTTTAATCCAACCTTAAGGAACCAAGTGTTCCGATTTCAACCCAAACTCTTCTAAATCCCGAAATATTCATCCCCGCAAGTCATAAATCAGTAAAAGCAAGCACGAGAAGTACCATTTAGGGGAACGCGGTTCTAGAAAGTAAAATGACCGATCAGATCATTACATATGTGCTTCTATTTGTGGGGGCTACGTACGCACGAGGTGACGAGAGTCCGTACGTAGCTACTATTCATGCTAATGTACGGGTAGTTATAGGATTACACCATGCTTTGTTGAAACTGTTAGTTGGTTATGCTTATTAATTTCCTTGAATAGAGAGAGGTTGAGGATTTCAAGATTTTAAAAGTTACTAGTTGAATTTCTTGTTTTGGAAAGGATTGAGGGATATTATGATAACTTGAATAATCTATGTTCAACCGCGTCGCAAGTATATTCCGCAAGCGGGGTGAACTTCCACTACTCTCATAGGAGCGGGGCGTTCGTCTCGGCAGGTTAATAGATGCATCTATGGTTCGTCGTTCGACCCTCGATAGTGCACACAATTTATGTATATGTATATTTGCATCGGGCCGTACATCCTCGGCATAATTCGTGTGTAATAATACCGGAAGCCCTATTATATTTGATTTTGTTTCATTGGCTTGAGAGGTTAAATGGTTAAAAGAGGGAAATGATTTGGTTCTTGCTAACAGTGAAAGGATTGTTTAATTATTTCTTGCTCTGAGTTTTATTGTCACTTATATACATGTTTAACTAGAATTTCATATTATTATATTGTTGGCCCATAATAAGTGTCGAAGTCGACCCCTCGTCACTACTTCTTCGAGGTTAGACTAGATACTTACCGGGCATATGTTGTTTATGTACTCACGCTATACTTCTGCACTTAATGTGTAGGATCTGAGGCAGGTGCATCTGGATATCAGTCCGGCGCGCATACTTTATTACCACTTCGAGACTTCACGGTGAGCTACCTTCCGAGCCGTTCTGCAGCAGCCTGAGTCTTCCTTTTGCTTATTTCCTGTCTATTTTTGTTTCAGACAGTAGAGTAACAATCTTTTTTTGTATATTCTACTAGTTATTCATACACTTTGACACCAAGTCTTGGCACACATACTAGTAGACTTGTGGTTTTGGTTTATTTCCATGGTTATGATTGCACTCAGTTGCTTTTATTTTATTTATTTTCAATGTGTTATTTTTTAAATTTTTTAAATTAAGGGAAGTTTAATTACTTGTAAATCTATTAAAAAGAGAAATCACATGGTTAGTTTACTGTCGGCTTGCCTAGCGGCGGCGCTGGGCGCCATCACGGCCTATAATAGAATTGGGTCGTGATACTAGGTCTGCACACAACGGCTCGAGCGACCAGACTTAACATAAATGTAGCCGCTGGAGCCATTCTAAAAAGGTAGAAATTAACACTACTTGGTGAAATAGGTTATTTTAGAATCAATTTCAAACCATCTGCTAGAGGTTGTAACAATCCAAACGATCCCCACTACATCAGGACCCTTTCGATGTTGCACAAAAGCCAGCTTCAAAGCTTGACGCGAAGGCTTTACCTTTCCTTTAATTAAATCAATGCCAGAGAATACATTGGAAGCTAATTAGCGCGTAGGCAGTGCTGCGCCGTCTGTTGTACCGTTTTAGAGAGAATTTGAGTTAAGAGACTAATTCAAAAAAAAGAGAGTGACCAATCTTTCTGTGGAGGCGACAAAGGGATGGTAAGGCTTTGAAGCCATGCAAGCATTTCTATATATTTTAATAGTTATCCATTTTATCATTATGAATATACTGAACCTTATTTTTGTTGCCCTAAGTAGCTTGCATTCCTTCTTTTTCTTTCCTGCTTTTTACTGTTTTATTGCTCTTTTTCCATTTTCCTTCTGATTTCTATTGTTTTAGCGCAGCTCGTATCATATGCTTTAAGGAATTACGGATCATGAGTTAAATTTTAAAGTTTTATGATTGAACCTATATTAAATATAAGAGTCGATTGCCCTTTTTTTTAGTAAAAAAACTCAATAAATTGAAAAGCTGAAATATAATGCAAAATCAAATCGAATGAACACCCTACACAATAAACTTATTCAGTGTGTCCCAATATTATGCCTTGGATATTCTATATCTATTGTTTTTAGTTTTCGTTAAATGAAACAATGCATAACAAGCTTTATTCTTAATTCCATCATCACGTGGAAGAGCAAACAACTGAATTCAATAATTCGAGTTAAACTCATCTTTTCTTTTTGGGTAATTATGACTTTTTATTACCAAGTAAATATTTACATAATGTTCAAAATCTCTAAAGTTGGACAGTAGCCCCAACTGTAGTATACTCACCTACATCCAAGCAAGAAAATAGAAATTGTAACCTATGCTTTGTCTACTAACCACACTAACTAGGATAGTAATCAAGTTGCTTCAACAGTAGTGCCAATTTCTTCCTCGTTCTTCCTTTGCAATGTATGTCTTGAATAATCTGCCTCACTATAGTTGCTGCTGGTTTGGTTTTTTGTTGGAAGATTTGCTGTTTCTTTCCAACCATGTATAGTATACATTTCCTGCAAGAGCCATACGGTATATCTCTGCTTTGGCATTGTTACCACATGCATGCTTTTGAGCCCACTCGATTTTTTCCTTCCATCATATAGCTTGTTGTTGGATTCCCTGCCACTTGAGTAGTTGCTGCCGGATTTGAGATTTGGTTGCACATTTAAAGAACAAGTGTTGTACATCTTCTTCATCACTATCACATAATGGACATGTTGTGTCATATCCCATATCCCATTTTTTTCAGCCTCATCTTTGTATAAAGTCTGTCTTGTATTGCAAGGTATAAAATGAATAACCATTTGGGGCTGCCCTGGTTGTTGCATGTCAATTTCCTCCATTGCACTTTAGGGTAGTTGTCTCTCAGCTTATTATATATTGTCTTTATAGCATATGTCTCGCTATTTAGGAATTCCTCTGTAGTTACTCCTGCACTCTCCAATACTGCATAGTCTTTAGGATCTTCTGAATCAGCCAAGATGCTTGCGGAGCAGTGCTTTCCCACACTTCATTACCCTTAGTATAGTAGATATGCATCCATTGTATGCATAGCCTATCCTTCTTTTTGCATAAGTTCCAATAGTGCTTGAGTATGGCAGCTTTATTCCATGCGTAGATGTCTACTATGTTGAGATCACCTGCTGATTTTGGTAAACAAATTTTGTCCCATGCTATTAGAGCCTTCTTTGAGCATTTATTATTCCCATTCCACAAAAATCTTCTACATAGTTGTTCAATCCTCTGAATCACCTTCTTTGGCAAGATGAAAATTTGGGACCAAAATAGTTGAATGGCTATGAGTACACTCCTGATCAGCCGCAATCTCCCAGCATAAGACAACATCTTTGATGTCCATGTAGTTACTCTCCCTATTATCCTCTTTATTAATGGTTGACATTGTCCAATTGCTAGTCTTTTTGAGCTCAATGGAACTCCCAGGAACCTGAAGGGTAGAGATCCCATAGAGAAGCCTAATTTTATATAATTTGCTGCTGAATCTGGTTTGGCACACCTCCAAAATAGACAACACTTTTCCCTTGGTTGGCTATTAGCCAGATGCCAAAGACAATTGCTGAAATTGTTTATACAATAGCTGAGTAGATACCACATCCCCCCTACAAAACAGCAACTGGTCATCTGCGAACCCTATTATGTTCAGCTTGTCACATCAAGGGTGGTAGTTAAAATCTTGATTTTTTGCCAGTGTTTTTAGTAGTCTACTAAGGTACTCCATGGCAATTACAAATAGAAATGGCGACAAGGGGTCACCCTGCCTTATTCCTCTCTTTGCAGTAAAAGGGACACTTGGCTTACCATTTATGACTACAGAGTATGAAACTGTCGATATACACATTATGATCCATCTTATAAATGTTTCCGGAAAATTCAGAGCACTTAGAACTTGTTCTAGGAACACCATTATATAGAGTCATAGGCTTTTTGCATGTCAATTTTAACCATGCATCTTGGCGACTCCCCTTTCCTCCCATATCCTTTCACTAGTTGATGACTAAGGATAATATTATCTGTAATGACTCTACCAGGTACAAACGCAGCCTGACTCTTATCAATGAGGCTGTCCATGACTCCCTGTAGTCTATTAGTAAGCATTTTGGATGTGATCTTATAGAGTGTGGAGAATCAAGATATAGGTCTATATTGTTTTACTGAGGAAGGGTTTTTTACCTTAGGCACCAAGGTAACATATGTGTAATTTATCGGTTGGTAGAGCTTATTAGTGTCAAAGAAATTCAGGACAGCTTCAGTTACCTCATCTCCAATCATGGTCCATGCTTTCTTAAAGAATATTGAGTTAAATCCATCTATCCCTGGGGCTTTGTTGTCATCAATCCCCTGTAGTGCTTGCCAAACTTCTTTTTTGGTAAATGGTCGGATGAGCTGCAACTGTTGTGTTCTTGATAGCATAAATCACCCTCCTCATAACATCTAAATTTACAATAGGCAGTGTGGGATTTGCAGCCCCAAGTAGGTTCTTATAAAATCTTAGGATCTCCTCCTCTATCCCTTTTTCTGTTTGGACAATATCACCTGTTGCATTAACAAGTGATTTGATCTGATTCTGAGCTCTCCTGTTCTTGATGCTGGCAAAAAAATAAGCTGAATTGGAATCCTCTAATTTGAGCCATTGTACTCTAGATTACTACTTATATATATATATATGCTCTCCTCTATTAAATTCCATTTCTCCAGCTGCGACCTTAGCTCTTTTTCTACATCAAAGTTATGGGGATCCTATTATATGTTCTCATCTGCCGCTGTAGTAATTAAAGATCATTCCTGATGCTTTTTATTTTGTCAGTTATCCCAGAGAACTCCTTTGTGTTTAGGCCTTTCATTGCTTGTTTTATGTTTTTCAGCTTGAGCCATACTCTTTTCAGGTATATTGCATTTGTAGTGACCTTCCAGTTGTCTTCTACTGCCTTCCCAAAACTTGGATGATCGGCCAAACAATTCAAGAATCTGAATGGTCTTGGTGCTTTCTTCTGTTGCCTCCCCAACTCAACGCTTAGTGGTGAGTGATTAGAAAAGTAAAGATCTAGGACATGAACTTGAATAGGAGACATATTGTTCATCCATTCTCCATTAACTAACGCGCTGTCAATTTTGCTGAAGACATGGCTGTTAGTCCATGTGAATGGTCTTCCTATTGCCTGTAACTCAGTCATACCAGCATCTTCCACAAATTCTCTGAAGTCTCTTATCTCATGGTCTTGCACCACATTACCATGTACTCTGTCTTCAACCTCAAGTATAGCATTGGAATCCCCCATTACAAGCCATGGTTCTTGTTGTCTACTTTCTATTTCCCTAAGCTTCCTCCATAATTCCTTCCTGTCATGCACTGTGTGTAAACCATAAATAGCTGTAAAATGAAAAGTTAGTTCAGTATTAGGAAAGCTTATTGTAGCCTGTATATATTGATTATGTGTGCTGATCTTCTTAAACACAGCATGCTTGGGATCCCAGATCAGCCATATCCTTCCTTTATTATTCAGGGAAGTATTTGAAAACCATTCCCATGTAGGTGCTATTGTGTGTATCACCTGGCCCTTTTTACATTCTTTCACTCTATGTTCTATGGTAGCTATAACACTAGTTTTATTCTCTTTAATAAACTCCCTTAGCTCCTTTTGCTTATACAACTTATTCATTCCCCTCACATTCCAAGTGATGACTTTCATCTTAGTAATGGAGGGAAATGGTTTTGATCATCTGTATCACCTTGGCTACTTTGCCCTCTTTCACATAGCTTGCTTTGCTGTATTACCATGACTTGGCCTAGTGGATCATTTGCCAACCCTCCTAGTGAGCTGAAGCCATTATTCGTATCAACTTCTCCTTCTTTGTTTCGCCCACTTTTAGGCATTTTAGTGGCTAATTTTGCTTTCACCACTGTCCATCCTTCTGCTCGTGTTTCATTTGAAGTAAGCTGTGCTTTGTCTTCAGAACCTTTTCCACCATTTGTTTGACCACTTCCATTCTGTACTTGCACATTCCGTTTATCAATTATCTTCAGCACTTGGTCACTCCTCCTCCATACTTGCATAGGCTTTGGTTGCTTCCCTTTTTTGACTTGTAATGGTTGCTTATACACATTCATAGTCTTGCAATTGTGTGCTATTTGCAAACATGATGCACAATCACTACAAAAAAAAACTGAAATTAGCTACGAACGTCGTCGCTAATCTGTCGTTAAAACTCTCGTAGCTAGCAAAATTTCTTAATAATCCGTTGCTAATCCGTTGCTAATTGAGATTAGCGACGAATTTTTTTGTTTAGCTACAAAATTTGTCCTTCGCTAAAACCTGAGTTTTTAGTAGTGAATACTCAGGTTCCCAGTCATATATCACTTCTTGTTCAAACACCCCACCCTTAGGGTCTTGAATTGTAATGCATTTAGGGAGTGGTCTAGTAACATCCATTTCAATGAGTACTCTTGCATATGATATGCGTGCAATATTGGTGGTGCACTGATCAGCATATACAGGAGTACCTAAACCACTACTGGTTTTGCTCAGTGACTTCCCTCCCCAACAGCTTAGAGGAAGATTTGGGAACTTAACCCACAGTGGAATAGTTTTAAGGATTTCATTTTGAAAATTGAACTCTGCATACCATTCTTTCATTATCACAAGCCTTTATTGATTGTGTTTAGGCCTGAGAACAGTACCTCATCTCTTTCCTCCATGCTCTTAAATCGAATGACAAAGTAATCATCATTGTGATAATATATTTGGGGCTTCTCTACGAGCTTCCATTGTGTTATGAGAAATCTCTCCACTGCTCCTATCGATGGGGATTCTCCGATGACATACAGAATTATAGCCAATCTCCACTTTGCACTTTCTTCTTCTATATCCTCCTGCTCTAATTTTACAATTGTTTCCCCTTCCTGAATGCTAGGTGGTACATACCTTAGACTCATGCCTTTGGATGCCAACTTATTTCCCGTAACAACACTTGCCCAGGTTTGCATGTTTCAAGTTCCCTTAGGTGAACCAGCATACCTTAGCACCTTTTGAACTTCATCATTCACCTTGTTGTTGCTCGATTCCTTTGTTACAGTAAGTTTTCCTGCATTCCTATAGCTTTAACCCCAGATGTACCCCCTGCATTGCAAGTGGTACCATCGCCATTGTCAACCTTCTTGCATGTGCTTGATTCAGCTATACCAGCTATTGATTTCCCCTTCCCAGTGATTGGCGTGTTCTCAGAGCCCTGTTTGTCCAGTTGATTATCCTTGCCCGTCGGTGTTTGTTTCTCAGCAGAGCCATGGAGATTTCCTCCATTTGGTGATTTTCCAGATCCAGGCCCTACCTTCAATTCCTTAAGTAGCTTGAAATCCGTAATCAGAACCTTGTTCACCCGCTTCCGTGGTCATCCTCCCCCTCCCATTCCGGTAGTCAGCGCACGTTAGTAGAATCACCTAATCGAGCGCCGAGAGAGAAGAGAGAGAAAAGAGCTAAGTGCTTATTAGGTTAGTTTTTGAAAAGCTAATTAATGAGTTAAACTCATCTTATTAAATATATTATTCTGTTAGTGTAAATTTCGGTTCATGATATTAAGTTGAATTTAACGTGGATTTATATGTTCAGAAATTGGCTGTTTTCCCTTCCTTTAGTATTTGCGCAGACAAGGAGATCAAAGTAGGATTAGATCATAATGGAATTGTATTTAATCTAAATCAACCTACGTACATCCCTTTCAGTTATGAAAGTGGAATAATTTACACGCAGTCAAGGCATATAACAAGTTCAGCAATTTAGCTTCAGGAACTAGTATTCAATAATTAAATAAAATATTTTTATGCATAATATTAAACAATATGTTAAAATTACCTAAACTAGCTAGATCTATTATTCATTTTTATGGATTATATTTGTATGTTTTCTTCATATTTTTCTTTATCTAATCATGAATCATTAATATAAACTTTCAAAGTTTTTTACTATAACATACAAAATTTTCTAAGATTTCAAATAATGGTTTATCAATAAATTAAGTCTATATAAGATATTATCTATTTATTTGTTCAATGCACTCATTAGGTTCAGATAAAAAAGTTTCCCCTCCCAACCTGATATAGTGATATTGCGATTATTTTTTTTTTTTAAAAAAAAAAAGTACCCCAGACAGATATCTAGGAGGTGTTGTATTTCCAAGAAGGTGCAGTGCGAGGGGCTATATGTGACCTCAATAACTTAATACAACTTGGTGATTTCTATCACCGAATAAACAGTAGGAGGTATGTACAAAAAGTCCTTTCTATGCAATATATACATAATCAACTAACAAAAAAAAAATGAACTTATAGTATTTTGTTCTAATACTTGGCATTTGCCATTTATCTAGAATAAAAGGGCCTTTAGCTTCTTTGAGGAGTTGCCAGAATGAGTGACATATCACTGCTTGATTGGTATAGTAGAGGCGAGCTTAGCTAAAGAATCAGCTATTTGGTTGCCCTCTCTATAGCAGTGTTGTACAGTCGTCAGTCGCGCGCTTGCATTTTGGACAATGTTTATAATCCAGTCCACCACCATCTTTAGCTTCATGTTCTTTGTTCCTCTATAGTTAAGTATATTAACAATGACTATTGAGTCAAGTTCAAGAGCAAAATTGATGAATCCAAATTGGTTGCACCATTTCTCTCCAAACTCAGCGGCTAAAGCTTTGGCCATATTGTTGTTGTCGGAAATAACAGGTATAGCAAAGGCCATGATACAATCACCATTACCATCTCTGATTATGCCTCCTATGCCAGCTTTTCCACTCTCCTTTATGTAACTACCATCTGTTGCGTTTTCTTTAAAGGGAGTGAATGGGAAATAGAAGAGGCACCTTTTGGATTGCAACTCTTCATCTCACCCTTCCTTTGTCTATAAATTTAGAGGCTTGGCCTTATTTTTCAGACATGGAAAAATCTGAAAATTCCTCCCCTCTTTGCTATATATTGTTGCATTATTTTCAAATAAACATAAGTGTCAAGTGTGATTTGCTCCGTCTGTTGAGTTCGCTGAAATTCTGTAATTTCGATTGCCAGTATTACAGAATAGTTTATTCCGTTCTATTTTGGGAGGAATTAATCCAAAACCTTGGGCAACAGTGAGAGGATTAAATTCCTTAAGGACACACAAGCAACTTGTGGGCTCGAAATTATTTTTTCTGTTTTGTTTATTAAACTAATATTTCTTTGCTTCTCTGATTTTCTGATTTCGAACACACATTACCAACAATCTTAAGGAATTTATATTTTTATATTCAACTTCTGTGTTCGTGGAAATTGAGGAATCTGCAGAACAGAAAATTTGGTCACTGTTCTGAAATTTGTCAAAGGAGTGGAGAACAAGTGAGTACTAAATATAGTAAAGACACGCAGGCTTTGTGCTAGCCACGACTATTGCATGAAAGAAAAAACATACCAAGGGCATGGAGATGTGTCCAGTACTCTTGGCAACAGAAGCATGTACAGGTAATTGTAATTGTCGCAATTATTTATTGATTCGGTGTGTTCACTTCATAATAGAATTACAATAAATTCACCGTCTGTCAATGTGATGAAATACATTCAATTGTAATGGAGCGTTCAAAGATAAGTGATGGACGGAAAATTAAGAAGGAAATCATCTTAAATTCTACCATGTCTAAAGTTAAAGCCACTTGTCAGTTGTAACTTTGAATAATATTCTTCTCCCTTTAAAGAGAGAATTGTGTATTCCTTCATGACGAGGCCACCGTTTCTGGAATTTAAACTCATTCTTCTTATCTTTCTATGCCTTTTATGTTGTGGTTACATTTAACCGCATATTCACAAACAAGCAATGTTGAAACTTATGTATCCTTGATGTTTGGTCTTACTAGTTGGATACAAAGTGTATCTTTGTTTTGCTTTGAACTCACAAATACAAAGGCATTAGGTTACTGCCATTCTTATGATTAGTATCATTATGGCATGTTTAGTGATTATGTTATTGAAAGACACAAGGAAAAAAAAAAACCAAATGATGGCTTACGTATTAAATGAGGATGTTGAAACCAAGATCATCCGTCATAGTTTGGGCAAAAGGCGCCATAAATCACAGAAACGGAAGCCATCCTGAAGTCGTTTCCCTTTGCTGCTTGGTCAATCACTAGTCGAAGGCAATAGTTGTGTCTACTGGAATAATATAGTCAACTTCTAATAAAGAAGTGGCAGTATATATAAAACACTTAAAAACTCAGTAGTTGCATTTCTTGCAGAGAATGATAACCGGTCTTTCTAATCATTGGCCTCTTTGTGGGATTAACTTCATCACAAAGTGATAACTATACATGGTTATGCTTTATTTACTCTACTTGATTTTCTATCCCATGTGATTTGTGAAACTTAGTTTCTACCAGCGATAGTGTAGATGCTTATTATCATATCATACTACAAATCAAGAATTATATGCATGATGGAGAATAACATGTACTTATTTTGTTTTTTCTTTGACCAAATGAAAAACTATCAGTAGTTCGTATATAAGTTTGGTAGCATTCTTGAAATTATATGAAAATTTAATTTCAAGGTTTTGTAAGATGTTAATTAGACTTACAGTAATACTTGAAGTATTTTTGAGATCATGAATATAATATATGTAAAGATGAACATATATGTGTTTGAGAGTAAGAGACAAAATGTTTAAAGTGTTCTAATGGTTTAGTTGGAAAACCATTTGGAAAGGGAATTAAATTCTTGTGATTTTATACCCCTGATTTTGGAGACTAAAATCTTCGTGATTTCTACTCCTGCTTCGAAATTAAAATTTGCTTGATTTTCTACTCGTTCGTTGAGATTAAAGTCTTAGTGACTTTCTACTCGTTTTGGAGATTAAAATCTTAGTGATTTTCTACTCTAATTTGTTATTCGATTTGAAGATTAAAAACTTCATTGTTTATTAAATTTGACTGTGTCACATATTACTCGGTTTGAAGATTAAAACATTCACCGTTTATTAGATCCGGTATCAGATAATACTCGGTTAGAAGATTAAAAACTTCACCATTTATTAATTCTGATTGTGTTAGATTGGTTTGAAGACTAAAAACTTCACCATTTATTCTGGCTCTGTCGTGACACAAACAACATTTCTTGTGGTTGGCTCAACAACGTACTAGGGGCATCGAATATGAATCTCTTTTGGAAGAAATATATTTGAAATATGAAATTATTGACCAAACGACTGCTCCTGAGTTACCGCAATCTAATGGAATTGCTGAAAGAAAGAATAGAACGTCAAAGGAGACGATGAATGCCTAGTTGATAAAGTTCTGGTTTACCCAAAACCAAATACTCAATCGAGTTCTATATGAAAAATAGAAAGGAAGGAATCCCAACTTAAAATATTTTAAGGTGTGGGGGTGCTTATATAAAGTGCAAGTTCCTAAACCCAAAAGGGTAAAGATCGGCTTGATTGCGTTTTCATAGGATATGTAACAAATAGTTGAAAATCCCGACATTCATATTAATAGAGTAATCGAATAAGATAATGCTTAATTCTTTGAGAATATTTATCCGTATAAAAAGGAATGTGAGTTGTCTAGTGAAAATCTAAGCGAACTCGGGAAGAAGCAAAGGAAAGTACGTTGAATTAGGAAAATTCAAGACTTAGTAAACGTCAAAGGATAACTATTTCCTTTGTACCGGATTTCCTGACATTCTTGCTGAAAAATGAGCCTCAAATGATTAAAGAAACAATACTTGAGAATTGGTTGATCTTCCTCCATGAAATAAACCTTTGCATTCTAAGTGGATTTTCAAAAGGGAAATGAAAGCTGATGGTACTATTGAAAAATATAAGGTAAGATTAGTTGTCAAATGATTTAGACAACGAGAAGATCTTGATTATTTTGATACATACTCGCCGGTAACAAGGATTACATCTACTCGGATGTTAATAGCGTTAGCCTCCATGTATGGCCTTGAAATCCATTAGATGGACGTAAAGACAACCTTCTTAAATGGAGATTTGGAGGAAGAAATTTATATGGAACAACCTAAAGGATTCGTGGTTCCTGGAAAAGAAAAGAAGGTATATCGACTTGTTAAGTCACTTTACGGACTAAAAGAAGCACCCAAACAATGGCATGTGAAATTTGACTAGAAAATATTGTCAAATGATTTCAAACTAGTGTATTTACATTAAGAATATTCTAGATTATGTTGTCATTGTTTATTTATATATGGATTATATGTTGATAGAAAAGGCACATGAAACATGTGAAATGTGGGGGCATTTAGCTTATGCATAACAAAAGCTAATGTTAGACGTGATGTATATATTATTTAGAAGAATTAAATGATATATTTTTTGGACCCCACAAATCTTTAGTGGATATTGATATGGTAGTCGGTGAATTCATCAGTTGTTCAGTCTTAATGAAGACTAGTTGATGAAACTACTAATTCGGAAGTTGGTCACGTGCCTTTCTCGAAAGATTATTTTCTTTCATGAAAATTTATATTGTTTAGTTCTTTTATGAAATGATGTCACTTCGAAGATTGTGACTTTTCATAGAAAGATACGTCTGTACGTTTTTGTATGGACATGACCGTTCATGAACGAATGTATTAATACGTTTGTCCATAATGAGGTGAACCAACCGATGAACATGACTAAAATCTATTGCAAGTTGGATTTGTTTCATGAATGAAGGTGGTATAGTTTGCATATCATATAGACGTATGAATAAATAACATACAAATGAATGAAAATGGCGGAGTGATTGCGAAATGTGTTATATATTAAAAGGTTGTAGCCACAACTGATGCCAATCATTCTTGTTGTTGTTAAAATATTTATTACTACATTAAGTGTAGTCAATAATCTGATATGCAATAGAATGTGGAGACGTATTAGTCTACGACATAAGGAAGTTCACATTGAACTGTCAGGACCATAAAATGAGTTTTGGAATATTTAAAATATATCCATGCATTGCACTATAATAACTATCCTGCAGGTATTGAAGGGTATAGTGATGCAAATTGAATCACCGAATAAACCTAAACTAAATTCACAAGCGGATATAATTTTACAATCAGTGGAGGAGCAGTGTCTTGGAAATCGTCCAAACAAACGTGCATTGCCACTCTACAATGAAGGCTGAGTTTATAGCCTTAGACAAGGCCGGTGAAGAAGCTAGATGGCTCCAGAATTTCTTGAAGAAATTCTATCTTAGCCCAAAATATTGGCACCTATATGCATACACTGCAATGGTCAAGCGACAATAGGAAGGGCTGGGAGCATTATGTATAACGGAAAATCTTGTCATATATGACGAAGACATAAAACCGTTAGGAAACTACTCTCTAGGGGAATTATCATAATTGACTATGTAAAGTCAAGCGATAATGTGTCGGATCCACTTATAAAAGGCCTAACTAGAGAGGTAGTTGAAAGATCATCGAGGGAATGTGACTATGGCCGAGGACAAGTCATTGTGGCGGTAACTCTACCTAGAAGACTGGAGATCCCAAGATCTAGGTTCAAGAAGCTCAAACAAAGTCACTAATGACGGTTCAACATTGTCAAATAAAATTTCTTTTTGGTCCATTCTCGTGATAAGACAATGTTCAGTACCAAGGATAAAGCGTTAAGGCTTTTTAATGGTTTCTAAGTTTGATACAGGGTATATCAAATAGTGTATCTACGGGATAACACGTTTAGGAATCACCTATGTAAGTGTGAAGTGTAAGCCGCTTCAAGGAGAATTCTGTAAGGCCAGTTCTCTACGCACTTATGAACCAGGTGGTGTTCATGGCTGAAACGAACACAACAATGAGAACCAAAGACGGTTAAGGGTTGATTGTGTGACTTATGGTTGTCTAGGTATACACCAAAGCTCGACGGTTCAAAGATATTAATTCTACCGATTGACCGAGTATATCCGACATAAGTTCACTACGGAAAGTTCAAAGAGAAACCTACTTACCCAGATGCGATTAATCCTTACTTGTGAATCGCACAGTATTTTCATGCATGTTTTTTCACATATGTCCATTCTCCATTCATGTGGGGGATTGTTGCGTTTTTCTTTAAAGGATGTGAATGAAAAATAGAAGAAGCACCTTTTGGATTGCAACTCTTCATCTCACCCTTCCTTTGTCTATAAATTTAGAGGCTTGGCCTTATTTTCCAGACATGGGAAAATCTAAAAGTTCCTCCCCTCTTTGCTATATATTGTTGCATTATTTTCAAATAAACATAAGTGTCAAGTGTGATTTGCTCCGTCTGTTGAGTTCGCTGAAATTCTGTAATTTCGATTGCCAGTATTACAGAATAGTTTATTCCGTTCTATCCTGGGAGGAATTAATCCAAAACCTTGGGCAACAGTGAGGGGATTAAATTCCTTAAGGACACACAAGAAACTTGTGGGCTCGGAATTATTTTTTCTGTTTTGTTTATCAAACTAATGTTTCTTTGCTTCTCTGATTTTCTGATCGAACACAGATTACCAACACCATCAGTGTTAACTTTGATAGTGTCATATATAGGAGGTTGCCATTGAACTTGTTTCCAGTTTTGCATAGGTCTCAGCTTTTCCACTCTGCTGCATAGAGTAGGCCATTGAAGTGAGGCATATCTATTAGGCATCAACTTAGCAATAATGAACTTGATAGTCCATATTACTTAATATTTCATGAAGTTGAGTTGAAACTTCTTCGCATGCCATATCTACATGAGCTTCTCTGTTTCCAGTGATATTATTACGACTTGAAGTATAGAATAGGCACATTGTAAAGAGAGTGTTCGTAAACTACAGGCGCTGTACTTCTAGTCATCTAGCTATAGACATGTTACGTTGTGCATGTCTATAAATTGTGCTCCACTATGAGTTGAAGGAAAAGACAGTAAATTCTACAGGAAGGATGTTAATTCAACAAAGATTTAAGTTTTATTCACCGACAAAATAAATGATTATTTACTCTAGTAAGCAAATTATTAGACTAACGCAGGTTGTTACTTTATTTTCAAGTTATAGTATATCAGACTTATTTTGAAAAGTAACATATTGTTATAAGTCAATAGTGCAGGGAATGAGGGAAAAAAGAAAACTTAATATGATAGTGTAAAGAATTTATAGATTATCAAGTTAAAGTCGTTCATCTAATGTGAAAAACATATAGTTTATCTGTAAATGCATGGTTTATAAGATGGAACAGAATTATCATCGATGGCAGGGAAAAGGGAGAAACATTATGAGAAGAATGTAAACATACTTAAAGATAGGCTAATGGAAATTAAACTTAAATAAATCAGAGAGATCTGAATATATTCATTATGTTGTATCATTCATGCGGGATATATGCGTATTTGCACTGCGTTTTAGTAGCTAAATTAACTGCTTGCTGCAGCCAAAACAAAGATTCTTTCCCTAATATATGTGTTAGTGACTTGCGTTAATTTGATCAATCAATAGCTTCACGAGTTTAACTGGTATTTTGTGTAATTTTCCAATTTGAGGAGTTTGGGTAGATCATCCGGTCCTCTAACTTTTCATTTGGTTCTTCTGTATCGGGATTGTTATACAAAAAGCCGGTTATGTTTATTTTTTTTCTAGACAGTATACATAGATTATACATTTGCTGGCTGTTTTAGTTTAAAAGATTAGGTGAGCGGCTATTTGGGTTAATTCTTCCTCTAAAAAATGGGATCTTTACACAAATAGCCGGTCATATTCATTGTTTACTTTTCTAGCCAACATAGATTATACATTGATTATACACAATTATATATAATAATAACAACAACAACTTATCCAGTATAATCTCACATAAATGAGGTATGTGGAGGGTAGTGTGTACACAAACCTTACCCCTACCTTCTGAAGATAGAGATGTTGTTTCTAATAGACACTTGGCTCAGGAAAGCATAAGCACCACATTAATGACACAATTGTATACATATAATACATAAAATTATGCATATATTATACCTCCACTTGTTATTTTTAAATTTAAGCGATTAAGTGAGCGACTATTTGGATTAATAAAATTAGAGAGAAGCTCAAGCCCAATAGGTTGACAACTCCAACAACTTAGCCCAACTCGTTTCAACTCTTTTTCTTCCCTCAACTTTAATGCCTGTAACTTCTAAGTAAGTTTGAACGGAATACAAAAATTCTGTTTAGGTTTCATCATAACGTTAGCACAGTATCGAATGAACAAGGATTCCAACAATTTTTTTAATCGGAAAATGGTCAAATATATCCTTGTACTTTCATAAATTGTTTAATTATGTCCTCCGTTATACTATCCACCTCTTAGAGCCCCTACCGTTACACTTTCGGGCCAGATATACCCTTATAACAGACGGAGTGCCACGTGTCACTGCCAGATTAAATTGACCATCATTTTTTCCCTAACCGGTTCACTTAAAATAATTCACTACCCAACCCAAAGTCCACCCCCACAGCTTCTCTCTCCCCTCTTTTCCTCCTCTTTCTCCCTCGCATCACCGTGATTTCTTCTCAAACCCATCAATTCAATGCATAAAATAGTTATTAGAAACTGCAACATTGTCCTACTATCTTCTCTCAGAGGTGACAAATCTTTGCAAGTCTATTGTCCTACTATTAACTAGAAATTAATGCTTAAGCATGGACACAAAACCTGTTGAATATTGCTAATGTATAACCCTTTTTTTCCTGATATCACATTGGAAATATCGTTCCAATGCTTAGGCTAAATCAAAATTTTCAAACACGGTACTTATTCCAGCTCACTAATCACAAAATCAAGATTCGAGCTCTCTAATATCGAACAATAGAGACTATTTCGAATTCAAATTTCAATAAGCAGTAAATGACTCAAACTCTGAGTCTACTCCCTAAGCCTTCGAATAGTGCTCCTTATGGTTACAACGCTAGCAGTGTTCAATGTGTTAGCACCACCAGCTTTCACTTTGTTGTAGTCTTTGCAACCCCAAACATCAGCAGCTTTCCTCTTGACGGATTTGACAAATAAAAGGAAAACATGAGAAAAGAGAACAATGACTCACCTGAAAAATATATTTCCGGTCACATCCAGTAAATTTTGGAGCCGAAACTTTTAGATCTCCGGCCTATTGCATGTATTTCTCCAAATCTGTGTGTAATTGTGTTTGTAGGTATAGAGAAAGGGGAAGAGAAAGTGTGAGGTGACAAATCTAAAGGTTCTCCATGGTTTTCGGCGAGTTCGCCGATGGACATTCCGGCCATGCTTACAACAGTGAGAAGAGGTGAGAGGGACACTACTAGAAATGCGGTAAATACCGATAAGAAAAATCGACCAACGTTGGTCGGTTATGGCCAATTACCGACCAAAACACGTCCAAATATGCTTGGTCGCTATTTTAATGGTCGTTTTACTATACCGACCAAGGTTGATCGGTAATTACCGACCAAGGTTGGTCAGTATGTTAAAACTACCATCTGAAGAATTTAAAACATTTACCGACCAACTTTGGTCGGAAATATATTTTAATAATTTAATTTTACCGACCAAAGTTGGCCGGTGTATTTAAATTATGTTTTTTATTAATTATTAAATTTAAAAAAATACCAACCAGCATTGGTCGGTAAATGAAAATATATATTTTAAAAAAAAAAATTAAAATTTAACAATACCGACCAAAGTTGGTCGGTAATGTTGAATTCTGGGAATTCCTTGTTCATTAACCGACCAACTTTGGTCGGTAATTGTAATTTTTTTATTTTTTTTAATGATTACCGACCAACTTTGGTCGGTAATTTGCAGAAAAATATTTTTTTATTAGAAACCGACCAACTTTGGTCGGTTTTTTGGGTTTTAATTTTGGCATAAAATGCCTGTTTTGGCAGCTAACCACCTGCCAGCATACCAATACACCTAATAGCAACATAAAACAACAACAACAACAACAACACAACAACAATCAATAAATACATTAAAACTAACAAATCAAAGTTCAATTGAACATAAAAATCCAAAGCCAAGTTAAAACTTATTACAACTAGTTCAAAACTGATTCTATTTGTCTAGTTCAAAGTATATAAAAGTCAAGGAGTGTTTTCTACAACAACATCATCACCGTCTGATGAACTTTCATCTACAAGACGGTATAGAGAAGGGTCTTGTGGAGGACGGAAAGAACGATCACGGGGAGGACAGGAGGAATGATCACGGGGAGGACGGGAGAAACGATCACATGCCGGTCGAGCCTCTGTAGATGACTCACGAGACCGGGGCAACGGAAAAGCTCCACTAGATAGGAGAGTTTTGATCTGAGCTTGCATGCCAAGGAATTGAGCATCTCTAACCCTTTCTCTTTCCTTTGCCGCTTCTAGCTCGGATGTGAGCTTTGTCACAGTCTCCCGCATAGTGGAGAGGCTCTCCTCATTAAGTTTCTCGTCTTGCAAGGAAGTCCCTATTCCTCTCATTCAACACTTATAGCGATGGAACTTTTTAGTAGGAAGCCCATATACCTTCCCCAATTTTGGACGCCGGCAGACTCCATCCATATTCTTTCAGCATCCTCGTCCGAAGGTTGGGTTGGCTCGCCCGATTCACCAGTTGGCTGAGTGCGGATGAATTCCTCCATGTTAGTTTGGTAGCGATCCTATACGAAAATTTAAATTGAATTAGTATTTTAAAATTTATATAAAAGTAAATTAAAATACTTAAAGAAAAGTGAAAGCTTACATATACAGTCGAGGCCCGGTCCTCGACCCACCTTTCTTGATCTGTCTCTTTCTTCTTCTTTACAATATGCGTCTCCTTGAATAGCTCATCATGGTTCATTGGACGCCCCAACTTCTTTTCTTGAAAACAAATTAATTTAGTTAATAAACAGAATAGATATACTTTGAAAATTAAAATAATTTAAGCAATTACGTACCAATCTTCTTTTTATTGTCCCTAGGCTGATCGCACCTCCACTGTGTAAGGAGCCTCCCTTCTCAGATGCACGAGATTTCTTTCCTTTTTCGCTCTTCTCTAAGAACTTTGCGGTAAGCCATTGCCTTTGCAAATCATCCCATAAATTTTGAAGTAACCAGTCAGGCTTCTTGTTTTTCTTTCTAGCATCAGAGAAAGCATCCGACAATCGCATGCGAGCTTTATGCTAAAAATTTACAGCCATTTCCACGCTATAACAGTGTTTCCATACACACTTGCTCTGTATTTCAAAAGTTAAATATTTTATAAAAATATCATAAATATAAATTATTAATCTGCTTAAAAGAACATTTATACCTTAAGTTGGTTGAAAATTTGCTCCTTCAGCGAGAATGGGAAATCAGTCCAAGTCGCATAAGGGCCATCATAAAGCTTTCTGATGGCTTTGGTGATTATCCTCGTAGTCTTATTACTCGGGATAAACCTGCAATTTAATAATAAAAATACATTAATATCTTAGTAAAAACATTACAATAAAATAAACGCAAAAATAACAAATAACTGTTACCCATCACCCTCAGGGACTATGATGATCCTGCCATATTGATCATAATGCACTAACTCGTCATCATCATCATCATCGTCCAAAGCATGTGTATCAGAGGAAAGTGTGGACGGTGTAGGGGGGTCAGAGCTACTACCTCGCAGGCGAAGGCCTGAAATAGATGGAGTCATTGATGAAGATGGCTGCGATCCTCGTGACTGTGACATATCTGGATGGACGCCAAGTGGCTGTGATACTGATGGCTGTGACCCGAGTGGCTGTGACATGGATGGATGCGGTCCATGTGGTTGTGATATGTAGGGATGTGATATAGATGGCTGCGATGCAGATGGCTGCGATCCACGTGGTCGTGAGGCAGCTGGACTGTATGTTGGACGTATAGTCCTATGGCCCTGTGATGAAAACCCGGTGTCTGGATGAAGGTGTAGGGCTCGTGATGCTATGAGCTTAGTGGGGTGGAGGATAAGACATAGGCATCTCTGAAGAGGGTGGAAAAGAGGGAGTATTATTATCTACCCTCCTCTTTCCCTTCCTAGCCTTTTCTCAACCCCGAGAACCAGTAGGGTCATTGTTACCTTGACCCTTGCCTTCCATCTGCATAATATAATACATATTTAGATTGAAACATATAAGAAACTAGCTATAAAACGAGAGTGCTTTAAAAACCAACTTCTTAAAGCTCATCGACGTATTGTTCCTCGTCCGAGAATTCTTCGTCCTCACTTGTTTGAGCTTCATCAATTGATTCTTCGTCCTCATTTTCTATAATTGTTACTTCATTTATATCAACTTCTTCCAATATGCGTTCAGGATGTTCCAAATCATTTTCTAACTGATCGTCCACTATTTGGTGAACACTGGAGATATCATTTTAATATGCAACATCTAACACATTCTCGACTTCCACCCTACCTACAGGCTTAGTTTTTATTACAACCCACCAATCGGACTTATTCCGCCGCAATGGATAAGGAGCATAATACACTTGCCTAACATTATGTGCAATTATGAAAGGATCATAGCGATCATACTCCCTCGTGTGATTAACCTCAATTATGTTGTATTGCTTGTGTACTCTTGTACCTCTTGTTGGATTTGGGTCATACCACTTGCATCTAAAGAGTATCAATTTCTTATATGGCCAACCTGTATATTCTAGTTCTATTATTTCTTTGAGCACACCATAATAATCAATATCTCCAACTTGGTTGCCATCACCACCTTGAATCCACACCCCGCCGTTGTTGCTTTTTTTATTTTTAGAGCAATCCTCTGTATGGAACTTATAACCATTCACTACGTACTTAGACATTGTTGTGACCTGAAGCCCCAGGTCCCCAAGATATATTTTTCAATAATTGATTTACACCATTATTTGGATTATTTACCTACATAGTGTTAAATTTTTTTATAAGTTAGCATAACTTACAAACATTATTTACCTACATTGTGTTAGAACATTATCAGGATAAACTTACAAATTGTTTGAACCACTTATCAAATCTTGTATATACAACATCATTGCCAAAATTGACCCACGAAGTGACTGTGACACATCAAATATTTTTAGTAGTTGCATCAAAATGTAATCACAGTAAATTTTATATTTTGATAACTAATAAATCAATACTTACTTGAGAAATGGTACAACTTCGGGACAATTTAGCAACACATGAAGTGTTGCTAACTTGTACTCCATATCACTCAAACTTCTCTTTCTAACATCCTTATAACATCGGCCTGGTTGATTGAATATGGACATTGGTGGATATAATGGATCATTCACACATTCGACCATGTGCCTATTGGGCCTATTCCTAGAACATGGCACGTTACTCTCAAAATAATAAGAACAAAAATGAGCAGTTTCCTTTGCAAGATAAGCTTCGCATATAGATCGTTCAATCCTATTCCTCTGCTTAACAAATTGTTTGCATTTGCCAATTGTCCTACATAATGTTATGTTAGCCAAGAACATTCAAATAAAATAGAAAATTACATCAAACTTATAATATTACCTCTCAAAGGGATACATCCATCTGCATTGAACAGGCCCTCCAAGTCATGCCTCGTGTACAAGGTGGATTGGAAGGTGTTCCATCACATCAAATAAACCACATGGAAATATTTTTTCCATCTTACTAGAAGTTACACGAATGTTCTGATCCATCCGGAGTAGGTTTTCTTCCCTTAATGTGGTAGAACACAAGTCTTTGAAAAATAAACTAATCTCTATGATGAGTTTCCAGATTCTTTTAGGCAAACCACAAAATGCAATAGGCACTAAGGTCTCCATGAAAATATGACAGTCATGACTATCAAATGGCTCAGCTTCCCTACCTCCATATCTACTTTTTTTCCAAGATTCGACGCATAACCCTCAAGCATCTTCAATTTCGTAACCCAATCACAAATTTGTCGTCTTTCCTCCAAAGTGAATGTGTAACTTGCTTTGGGCTTGAACACCTTACTATTGTTTGCTGTCTGCAAGTATAATTCAGGCCCCCTGCAATATTCCTGTATGTCCATTCTAGCCTTCGGGTTTTCCTTTGTCTTGCCTTTAACATCCATCATTGTTTTGAACAAATTGTCAAAATAATTCTTCTCAATATGCATGACATCAAGGTTGTGACGGAGAAGATTATCCTTCCAATAAGGCAACTCCCAAAATATACTCTCTTTCGTCCAATTATGAGTAACACTATAACGACCCGACTGGTCGTTTTGCTTTTTAGAACCCCGTTCCCCTAAATAAGACTTCCCATGCTTGCTTTAACTAATTTAAGACCTGCAGAGATGGTTGGTTTGGGATTTGGAAGAGTTTGGGTTGAAATTGGCTCACTTGATTCCCTAAAATTTTCTTAAAAGGCTTAGTTTGACTTTGGTCAATATTTTTAGTAAACGGACCCGGCCTCGTATTTTGACGGTCCCGGAGGGTCCGTAGGAAAATATAGGACCTGGGCGTATGCCCGAAATTGAATTCCGAGGTCCCTAGCCCGAGTAATGAATTTTTTTTAGAAATTGTTAAAACTAAAATTTTAAGGATTTAATAAACTTGAATAATGCTTGATCATGTTGGTATCGGGCCCGTATATTGGTTCCGGAGCCCGGTATAGGTCCAAAATAACATTTAAGACTTGCCCGCAAAATTTGGTGTTAATCCGAGTAGTATAAGTATGTTTCGTCACATTGGAAGTAATTTGAAGAACTTGAAGTTCATAAGTTTGATTCAATTGGTTTCAGGGGGTGATTCTTAGATTTAGCGTTGTTTCGGGCATTCCGAGGGTTCAAGCGAGTCCATTTTATGATTTCAAACTTGTCGGTATGTTCGGGTGGGGCCCGAGGGCCCCGAGCGTCAATCGGGCGAGGCTCGAGTGAAGTTGGAAAATTTGGGAAGGAACTGAACCTCCAGTTTTTTGTCATAGCCGCACCTGCGGTTGGCCAGCCCCAGGTGCGAGACCGCAGAAGCGGTTGTCTTCTCGCATATGCGGCCAAGCCAGGCCAAGCCCAAAGTGGCAGAAGCGGATAGTTTTCCGCAGAAGCGGAGCAGCGGCCTAGTTGAAATTCCGTTGAAGCGGACACCTTTCCGCAGATGCGGTGGGCGCAGGTGCGGCCCAGGACCGCAGATGCGGAAATCACTAAAGCAGTGAGCTTCATTTATTACGGGCTCTAGGCCGTTTTTGCTCATTTTCACTTATTTATTGGGCGATTTTGGAGCTCTTGAGAGAAGACTTTCACCTAGAATCTTGAGGTAAGTTCATTCTATTTAATTCATAGCTTAATACTTGATTCTTGGGTAGATTATCACACAAAGATTAGGGAAAATCATGGGATTAGAGCAAAACCAAGGGTTTTGATAAAACTTAGATTTTACCACGAAATTTTTTATGGAGTGAAGTAGAAATCATATATTATTGATCCTTAGGTTATAGAGAACAACTTTCTTCGAAAAATTTCAGAATCCGGGCACGTGGGCTCGGGGTCGGATTTTAGGAAACTTGTGTTTAAGGTTGAGAAATTACTTTAGTTAAAATGCGAACTCTTGAGCTTGTACTGACTAGCTCCTACCCCGTTTAGTTAGTTTGGATCGTTTGGCTCCAAATTGAGGGTTTGAGCACGTTTCGGTATTGGAAGCACACTTTGGAGCGAGGTGAGTCTCCTTTCTATCCTTGTAAGAGGGAATTGTCCCCATAGGTGAGTTAATTAATCATGTGTTGTTAATTGTGGGGGCTACGTATGCACGAGGTGACGAGAGTCCGTGCGTAGCTACTATTATGTTAACTGTCCGGGTAGTTTAGGACCCGTATCCTGCTATGTTTGCAAATGTCTATATCCTTTCATGTTAATGAGATCACTTAGGACTTGTTAGAAATTGGAAACAATGTATAAGAACGCATGTACTCACTTGATAACTCGTATGAATTTATTTGACTATGATTTTGCCTTAGGTGCCCTCTTGATGATGATTTATATTTGTGGATTGGGCCGATCGCCTCGGTAGAAATAGGTGAATCTATGATTCGCGCCATTTGACCCTCTGGCAGTGCACATTTTTTTTTTATGTTGGACTGGGCCGTACGACCTCGGCATTATGTGCGCATGTCATCTATGTGTATTCTTATTATTGACTTGTCTTGCTAAATGCCCTGTAATGTAAATGAATAACTATGAAATTATCTATGGAATGACTTATCGCTTCATCTATAAATTGCTATATAATTGTGACATCTATGCATAGTAAAACACTTCTTATAATAATTGACCCTAGTAAGTGTCAAGTCAACCTCTCGTCTCTACCTCTTCGAGATTTGACGGGATACTTACTGGGTACATATTGTTTATGTACTCATACTACGCTTCTGTACTTAATTGTACAGGATCTGAGGCAGGTACATCTGGTTATCAGTCTGGTGCGCACCCTTGATCGAAGCCCGAGATTCCACGGTGAGCTGCTTCTTTCCTATGCCGACCAGCAGTGTGATGGAGTCTTCCTGTATTTTTTTAGCTGTCTATTCTAGTTCAGACAGTAGGATAGATTATTCTTTTGTATATTCTACTAGATGCTCATATACTTGTGACACCAGGTCTTGGCACACACATTAGTAGACTATTCTTTTGGGATTGTATAATTATTTTGGTTCGATGCTAATTATTGCTTGTTTAAAATTCAAAATTTAGAGTTTGTGTTAACTGTTTTGGAAAAGTAAAACTAGAACTTATTAATATTTCTGCATTGGCTTGCCTGACAACGGTGTTGGGCGGCATTACAACCTGGAGTGAAATTGGGTCGTGACAACATGGTATCAGAGCACTAGGTTCACGTAGGTCTCACAAGTCATGGGCGAACCTAGTAGAGTCTTGCTGATCAGTACGGAGACGTCTGTATTTATCTTCGAGAGGCTATAGAGTGTTAGGAAACTACTCTTTCTTCATTCCTATCGTGCAGTGGTTAGTATACTAAATTCCCTCTTCTATTCTCTCACAGTTGGTGAGGACACGCACGGCCGATGTTCTAGACCCGGGAGGAGCTGCTCCCCCCGTTGCTAGAGGCCGAGGCAGAGGCCGGGGGAGGGCACCGACCCGAGGTAGGGGACGAGGGCATCCTAGAGCTGTTCCAGTAGCACCACCGACGGATCCTGCGGGGGACCCTATCATTGAGGAGCAGGGTGAGGTGCCCGTAGCTGAGCCTACCTCGACAGACTTCATGACAGCATCGGGTTTCTAGGAGGTCATGGGCCGTATGTTGCGGTTCATGGACACCATGACTCAGGCTGGTTTATTCCCAGCGGATCCAGCTACATCACGTGAAGGAGGGGGAGCACAGACCCCTAATGCTCAGGCTTCTGGTCATACAGCCGCAGTATATCAAACTCTGGGTGCACTACCCGTAGATGGTGGCAGTCGTATGTTCTTGGCAGGACAACAGGTTCTCCTCCTATCACTTGGAGTGAGTTCACACAGTTGTTTCTGGACAGGTATATCCCACCCTCGGAGAGGGAAGAGCTACGGTATCAGTTTGAGCAGCTTGAGCAGGGACAGTTGTCTGTGACCGACTATGAGGCAAGGTTTACTGAGTTATCCCTCCATGCATTGACGATACTTCCTACTGATGCAGAGAGGGTGCGGTGGTTTGTTGCAGGATTGCATTCTGGCATTAGGGCCAGCATGGCCCGAGAGGTTGAGATGGGGACTCCTTATCAGCTAGTGGTGAAGATTGCTCGGAGGATCGAGGGCTACCGTCTGAGAGGTAGGGAGCAGATTCAGCATGACAAGAGGTCTAGATTCTCCGGAGAGTTTAGAGGTGCCCCTGCTAGGGGTAGAGGTCAGTTTGGGAGAGGTCAGCCCAGCAGGCCCCCATATTCAGCACCACCACCTCCTCGGGGTGCTCCAGCGCGCCCCTATTTCAGCGCCATGCCAGAGAGTTCTTATTGCCCGCCAGCTATTCAGGGTTCCTCCGGTGGGTATTCAGGTCCCTAGGGCTCTTCTGGTTCTTATTTCAGTGCTATGCCGGAGGGTTCATACCATCCACCGGCTATTCAGGCTTCTTCTAGTGGGTCTACAGGCCATCAGGGTCATCCATTAGGACAGTAGGCCGCCGCATCGCGAGTTTGTTTTGAGTGCGGAGACCTTGGTCATATGAGGAGATACTGCCCCAGGCTTCAGGGAGAGGCAGTGCAGCAGGGTCAGTAGCCCATGATTTCAGCAGTGGTTGTCCAGTCGCCTAGAGGCGGGGGACAGATAGGTAGAGGCCGTCCTAGAGGTGGAGGCCAGACCGGGAGAGGTCAGCCAGCTACTACTCAGTTAGGTGGAGGCCAGCCAGCCGGCGCTCCAGCCAGATTCTATGCTCTTCCGGCCAGACCAGATGCATTAGCCTCAGATGCCGTTATCACAGGTATTATTTTCGTCTGCGGTAGAGATGCTTCAGTGCTATTTGATCCAGGGTCTACCTATTCATATGTGTCATCTCTGTTTGCTCGTTTATTATTCCTCGTGAGCCTTTGGGCACTCCTGTTCAGGTGTCCACCCTTGTGGGCGATTCTGTGGTTGTAGATCGGATCTATCGGTCCTGTGTGGTCACATTCTGTGGGTTTGAGACCAGAGCAGATCTCCTGTTGCTAGATATGATCGACTTTGAGGTCATCCTGGGCATGGATTGGTTATCTCCATATCACGCCGTCCTAGATTGCCACGCCAAGACCGTTACATTAGCAATGCTAGGGTTGCCAAGGTTAGAGTGAAGGGTTCCACAGTTGATACATCTAGTCGGGTTATTTCTTTCCTGAAGGCTCGACGTATGGTCGAGAAGGGGTGTTTGCCTTATCTAGGTTATGTTCGAGACACCACCGTAGAGTCTCTGATGATTGATTCAGTTCCAGTAGTCCGGGAGTTCGCCGATGTGTTTCCTTTTGACCTTCCTGGCATGCCACCGGATCGCGATATTGATTTCCATATCGATTTGGCTCCAGGTACCCAGCCTATATCCATTCCACCGTACCGTATGGCTTCGAAAGAGTTGAAGGAGCAGCTTGAGGAGTTTTTGGCAAAGGGGTTTATTAGACCTAGTGTGTCACCTTGGGGTGCCCCAGTGTTGTTTGTGAAGAAGAAGGATGGCACCATGTAGATGTGCATTGACTACCGCCAGTTGAACAAGGCTACCATCAAGAATAAGTACCCGTTGCCGTGCATTGATGATTTGTTCAACCAGTTGCAGGGTGCTGGGGTGTTCTCTAAGATTGACTTGAGATCAGGGTACCATCAGTTGAGGATTCGGGACTTAGATGTTCCGAAGACTGCTTTTCGTACTAGGTATGGTCATTACGAGTTTCTGGTGATGTCCTTTGGCTTGACCAATTCCCTAGCGGTGTTTATGGACTTGATGAACAGGGTGTTCAGACCTTATATTGATTGCTTTGTTATCGTCTTCATTGACAACGTCTTGATATACTCACGTAGCCTGGGGAAGCACGAGCAGCATTTGAGAGTAGTGCTTCAGACCTTGCGAGAGCAGAAGCTATACGCTAAGTTCTCCAAGTGTGAGTTTTGGCTAGAGTCAGTGGCATTCTTGGGGCATATTGTGTCAGGAGAGGGTATTAAGGTAGATCCCAAGAAGATCGAGGCAGTTCAGAGTTGGCCACGTCCTACTTCAGTGACCGAGATCAGGAGTTTCCTAGGGTTAGCAGGTTACTACCGACGATTCGTGTAGGGCTTTTCATCTATTGCACTACCTCTAACTAGATTGACCCAGAAGGGTGCTCCTTTCCGTTGGTCCGATGATTGTGAGGCGAGCTTTCAGAAGCTCAAGATAGCTTTGACTACAGCACCAGTTCTTGTGTTGCCTTCCGGTTCAGGGATGTATACAGAATATTGCGACGCTTCACGCGTTGGCTTGGGTTGTGTATTGATTCAGGAGGGGCGAGTTATTGCATATGCCTCCCGTCAGCTGAAGATTCATGAGAAGAATTATCTTGTGCATGATCTAGAGTTGGCGGCGATTGTTCACGCTCTTAAGATATGGAGGCATTATCTGTACGGGGCATCATGTGAGGTTTACACTGATCATCGTAGCTTACAACATTTGTTCAAGCAAAGGGATCTCAATTTGAGGCAGTGTAGATGGCTTGAGTTACTGAAGGATTATGACATCACCATTCTTTATCATCCGGGCAAGGCAAATATGGTCGCGGATGCCTTAAGCAGGAAAGCAGAGAGTATGGGTAGCTTGGCATTCATTCCAGCAGAGGAGAGGCCACTAGCCTTGGACATTCAGTCCTTGGCTAACAGACTGGTGAGATTGGATATTTTAGAGCCCAGCCGAGTCCTTGCGTGTGTTGTTGTTCAGTCTTTATTATTGGGGGAGATCAAGGCCCGGCAGTTTGATGATCCGCATCTGGCAGTCCTCAGAGAGACGGTGCTACAAGGTGGTGCCAAGGAGGTTTCTATTGGCGAGGATGGTGTCCTTCGACTCCAGGGTCGCCTATGTCTTCCTAATGTTGATGGCTTGAGGGAGAGGATTCTAGCGGAGGCACATAGTTCGCGGTATTCTATTCACCCAGGTGCTACGAAGATGTATCGTGACCTGAGACGGCATTATTGGTGGCAACGGATGAAGAAGGACATAGTTGAGTATGTGGCTAGGTGTTTGAATTGCCAGCAGGTTAAGTATGAACACCAGAGGCCACGTGGCCTACTTCAGCAGATGCCCATTCCTGAATGGAAGTAGGAGCGCATCACTATAGACTTCGTAGTTGGGTTTCCCCGGACCTTGCGGAAGTTTGATTCAGCGTGGTTTATTATTGACAGGTTGACCAAGTCGGCACACTTTATTCTGGTTGTGACTACTTACACTTCAGAGAGATTGGCTCGGATTTACATTCGGGAGATAGTCCGGTTGCACGGTGTGCCTGTTTCCATCGTATCAGATAGAGGCCCTCAGTTCACCTCCCATTTCTGGAGAGCCGTTCAGAGTGAGTTGGGGACCCGCATGGAGCTCAGTACAACATTTCATACTCAGAGCGACGGACAGTCGGAGCGGACAGTTCAGATTCTGGAGGACATGCTTAGGGCATGTGTGATTTACTTTGGAGGACAGTTGGATCAGTTCCTGCCTTTGGCCGAGTTTGCTTACAACAATGGTTATCAGTCCAGCATTGAGATGGCCCCATTTGAGGCTTTATACGGTCGGCGATGTCGTTCTCCTATCGGGTGGTTTGAGCCCGGAGAGGCTAAGTTTTATGGTACAGATCTGGTAAAAGATGCCTTGGAGAAGGTGAAGTTGATTCAAGAAGTCTTTGTGCGGCACAGTCCAGACAGAAGAGTTGCGTGAATCAAAAGGCGCGTGATCTATCATTCATGGTCGGCGAGAAGGTCCTCTTGAAAGTCTCGCCGATGAAGGGTGTCATGAGATTTGGGAAGAAGGGCAAGTTGAGCCCAAGGTTTATTGGCTCATTTGAGGTGTTGAAGCGAGTTGGGGAGGTGGGATATGAGCTTGCTTTACCTCCTAGCTTATCGGGAGTCCATCCAGTTCTTCATGTGTCTATGCTTCGGAGGTATCACGCCGACTGGTCTCATGTGTTAGACTTCAGCACTATTCAGCTAGACGAGAGATTGAGCTACGAGGAGGAGCCGATTTCCATTATTGATAGGCAGGAGCGCCAGTCGAGATCCAAGAGGGTTTCTGCAGTAAAGGTCCAGTGGAGGGGCCAACCAGTCGATGAGGCGACCTGGGAGTCCGAGGAGGACATGCGGAGCAGATATCCACACTTATTCGGCACTTGAGGTATGAATCTAAACCCGTTCGAGGACGAACGTTTGTTTAAGAGGTGGAGGATGTAACGACCCGACTGGTCGTTTCACTTTTTAGAACCCTGTTCCCCTAAATAAGACTTCCCACGCTTGCTTTAACTAATTTACAACCTGCGGGGATGGTTTTGGAAGAGTTTGGGTTGAAATAGCCTCACTTGATTCCCTAAGATTTTCTTAAAAGGCTAAGTTTGACTTTGGTCAACATTTTTAGTAAACGGACCCGGACTCGTGTTTTGACGGTCCCGGAGGGTCCGTAGGAAAATATGGGACCTGGGCTTATGCCCGAAATCGAATTCCGAGGTCCCTAGCCCGAGTAATGAATTTTTTAGAAATTATCAAAACTGAGATCTTAAGGATTTAATGAACTTGAATAATGCTTGATCATGTTGGTATCGGGCCCGTATGTTGGTTCCAGAGCCCGGTACAGGTCCAAAATAACATTTAAGACTAGCCCGCAAAATTTGGTGTCAATCCGAGTAGTATAAGTATGTTTCGTCGCATTGGAAGTAATTTGAAGAACTTCAAGTTCATAAGTTTGATTCAATTGGTTTCAGGGGGTGATTCTTAGATTTAGCATTGTTTCGGGCATTCCGAGGGTTCGAGCGAGTCCGTTTTATGATTTCAAACTTTTTGGTATGTTCGGGCGGGGCCCGGAGCGTCAATCAGGCGAGGCTCGAGTGAAGTTAGAAAATTTGGGAAGGAGCTGAAGCTCCAGTTTTCTGTCGTAACCGCACCTGCGGTTGGCCAGTCACAAGTGCAAGACCATAGAAGCGGTCGTCTTCTCGCAGATGCGGTCAAGCCAGGCGAAGCCCAAAGCCGCAGAAGCAGCTAGTTTTCCGCAGAAGCGGAGCCGCAAAAGCGGCTTGTCCCTCGCAGAAGCGGCCTAGCAGCCTAGTTGAAATTCCGCAGAAGAGGACACCTTTCCGCAGATGCGGTGGGCGCAGGTGTGGCACAGGACTGCAGATGCAAAAATCACTGAAGCCATGAGCTTCATTTATTACGGGCTCTAGGCCATTTTTGCTCATTTTCACTCATTTATTGGGCGAGTTTGGAGCTCTTGAGAGAAGACTTTCACCTAGCATCTTGAGGTAAGTTCATCCTATTTAATTCTAAGCTTAATACTTGAGTCTTGGGTAGATTAACACATAAAGATTAGGGAAAATCATGGGATTAGAGAAAAACCTAGGGTTTTGATAAAACTTAGATTTCACCACGAAATTTGTTATGGAATGAAGTAGAAATCATATATTATTGATCCTTAGGTTATAGAGAACAACTTTTTTCGAAAAATATCGGAATTCGGGCACGTGGGCCCGGGGTCGTATTTTAGGAAACTTATGTTTAAGGTTGAGAAATTACTTTAGTAATTAAAATGCGAACTCTTGAGCTTGTATTGACTAGCTCCTACCTCGTTTAATTAGTTTTGGATCGTTCGGCTCCAAATTGTGGGTTTGAGCACGTTCTCGGTATCTGAAGCACACTTTGGAGCGAGGTGAATCTCCTTTCTAACCTTGTAAGAGGGAATTGTCCCCATAGGTGAGTTAATTAATTATGTGTTGTTAATTGTGGGGCTTACGTACGCACGAGGTGACGAGAGTCCGTGCGTAGCTACTATTATGTTAATTGTCCGGGTAGTTTAGGACCCGTATCCTGCTATGTTTGTAAATGTCTATATCCTTTCATTTTAATGAGATCACTTAGGACTTGTTAGACGTTGGAAACAATGTATAAGAACGCATGTACTCACTTGATAACACGTATGAATTTGTTTGACTATGATTGTGCCTTATGTGCCCTCTTGATGATAATTTATATTTGTGGATCGGGCCGATCGCCTCGGTAGAAATAGATGCATTTATGGTTCGCGCCATTTGACCTTCTGGCAGTGCACATTTCTTTTTATGTAGGACCGGGCCGTACGACCTCGGCATTATGTGCGCATGTCATCTATGTGGATTCATAGTCATGACATGTCTTGCTAAATGCCCTGTAATGTAAATGGCTAACTATGAAATTATCTAGGGAATGACTTATCGCTTCATGATATAAATTGCTATATAATTATGACATCTATGCGTAGTAAAACACTTCTTATATTAATTGACCCTAGTAAGTGTCAAGTCGACCTCTCATCTCTACCTCTTCGAGATTAGACGGTATACTTACTAGGTACATATTGTTTATTTACTCATACTACGCTTCTGTACTTAATTGTACAGGATCTGAGACAGGTACATCTGGTTATCAGTCTGGTGCGCACCCTTGATCGTAGCCCGAGATTCCACGGTGAGCTGCTTCTTTCCTATGCCGCCTAGCAGCGTGATGAAGTCTTCTTGTATATTTTTGGCTGTCTATTCTAGTTCAGACAGTAGGATAGATTATTCTTTTGTATATTGTACTAGATGCCCATATACTTGTGACACCAGGTCTTGGCACACACATTAGTAGACTATTCTTTTGGGATTGTATAACTATTTCGGTTCGATGCTAATTATTGCTTGTTTTAAATTAAAAATTTGGAGTTTGTGTTAACTGTTTTGGAAAAGTAAAACTAGAACTTATTAATATTGCTGCATTGGCTTTCCTGACAACGGTGTTGGGCGCCATCACGACCTGGAGTGAAATTAGGTCGTGACAAACTCCATATTCGGGGAATCTATAAGGTGGAGCTTCAGTAACTTTACTGAAGATCTGGACCCTCTCCCAAATTTCCTCACCTGAAAGTATCTGAGGTGGAGAATCATATTCCATTTTATTCTTTTTGAATACATTTTTCATCCTTCTAAACTCATGATCAGGAGGCAAGAATTGACAATGACAATCAAACCATGATTGCTTTCGGCCATGTTTCAAAGTGAACACTTTACTATTTTCAATGCAGTAAGGATAAGCTAGCTTCCCAACAGTCATCCACCTAGACAACATTCCATATGCAGGAAAATTGTTAATAGTCCATTTTAAATTAGCACGCAAATTGAAACTCTGCTTGGTTGATATGTCATATGTTTCAACACCATCATACCACAATTGTTTTAGCTCATCAATCAAAGGTTGCAAATATAAATCAATCAAACTTTTTGGATTACGTGGACCAGGGATAATACTATTTAAGAATACATATATGGACTAGTCATATACAACTCGGGTGGTAGATTATAAGGTGTAAGAAAGACAGGCCAACATGAATATGGTGTTGGAGATATAGAAAAAGGCGTGAAGCAATCCGCACACAGACCTAACCGAATGTTCCTTGGTTCACTAGCAAAATCTGGATATGTCCTATCAAAGTGCTTCCAAGCTTCTCCATTTGAAGGATGACACATAACACCAGGTGGCCTTCTATTTTCAAAGTGCCATCTCAAATGAGGAGCAGAACTCATGGACACATATAACCTCTTTAACCTAGATATAAGAGGTAAATAATGCATCGCCTTGATAGCGACCATATTCCCGCTGGAAAGCCTTTTGAAACGAGGCTTTTTGCAAAATTTACAACCGTCTAAAGTTGCATCATCTTTATAATATAGCATGCAACCATCTTCACAACAATCAATTCTCATTGACGAAAGTCCTAACTTAGAAACTAATCTCTTTGCCTTATAGAAATCACCAGGTAAGTTGATATTAGGGTTACCTATTTCACTCATAAGGTCAATGAAGAGTCCATGGCTGCTTGAGAAATATTCCAATTAGATCTGATACTTAGTAATCTAACTGCAACAGACAGTCAGAGTGCGGACTTCTTTCACGTAGTGGACGACTAGCTTCCTCTAACTGTTCATAAAAACATTTTGCATCATCATTAGGAGCTTGTTCAATATTTTCATTGGGCTCACCCCCGAAGTGCATCCCAAAAGCATCCGCAACCATATCCTGAATTCTAGAATCAAGATTTGTATTCTCAACCGAGCTACAACTTTCACCAACAACCATGTTATGAAATATCCCACGGCTACCATCGATCTCTCCATGATTAGTCCACAAAAAGTAATTCTCTATAAACCCCTTCCTATAAAGATGAAGCTTAACTTCTTCCGGTTTTTCAAACTTTATACAGTCGCACCTGACACAAGGGCACCTAATTACTCCTTCACTTTGGTATGTTGGAAGTGACATTGCATGTTTAATAAAGTCATCAACCCATTCTACAAAATCCTCCCGCAATCCTCGCCGATAGGATAATTTCTATTGTACATCCAAGTACGATGTTCCATCTATACAAATAAAACAAGAACAAATTAATTTAGTTAATTCATATCCTACTCTTTTTTTAATTAATTCATATCCTAAAAGTTCCAATTCATATCCTAAAAGTCCAATTTATATCCTAAAAGTTCAATTCATATCCTAAAAGTTCAATTCATATCCTAAAATTTTAATCTATAAACTAAAAGTTCAATTCATAAACTAAAAGTTCAATTCATATCCAAAAGGTCCAATACATATCCTAAAAGTTAAATTCATAAACTAAAAGTTCAATTCATATCCAAAAAGTTCAATTCATAAACTAAAAATACAATTCATATCCAAAAGGTCCAATTCATATCCTAAAAGTTCAATTCATATCCTAAAAGTTCAATTTATAAATTAAAAGTTCAATTCATATCCAAAAGTTCCATCATATCCTAAAATTTCAATTCATAAACTAAAAGTTCAATTTATATCCAAAACTTCAATTCATAAACTAAGAATTCAATTCATATCCAAAAGGTCTAATTCATATCCTAAAAGTTCAATTCATATCCAAAAGGTCTAATTCATATCCTAAAAATTCAATTCATATCCTAAAAGTTCAATTCATATCCTAAAATTTTAATTTATAAAATAAAAGTTCAATTCATAACTAAAAGTTCAATTCATATCCAAAAGGTCCAAATTCATTTTCTAAAAGTTCAATTCATATACTAAAAGTTCAATTCATATCCAAAAAGTTCAATTCATAAACTAAAAGTTCAATTCATATCCAAAAGGTCCAATTCATATCCTAAAAGTTCAATTCATATCCTAAACTTTTAATTTAATAAATAAAAGTTCAATTCATAAACTAAAAGTTCACTTCATATCCAAAAGGTCCAATTCATATCCTAAAAGTTCAATTCATAAACTAAAAGTTCAATTCATATCCTAAAAGTTCAATTCGATTCACAAGAACAAATCCTAAACCCTAGATTCTAACTAAACTATTCAAGACAATACAAAGTTAATAATTCAATTCTAACTAAACTATTCAAAACTAATTAAACTAATTAGTTAATAAAACTAATTAACAAAACTAATTCAAACAAGACCTAAACCCTAGTCTTCAATAAAATATAATATTCAAATAATTGAAACACTAATTGAAACAATAAAATACAATGTTCAAATAATTGAAACAATACCTAGAAATAACAGAGAAATGGGTTGTAATTCAAACCTAGAATTTTTAGGTGGAGAAGGAGAGGGGCGGCAGTACAGTGGCAGTGATAGTGGCCGGCGACGGCAACGGCAGGCGATGGGCGGTGGCGATGCAGGGTGGGGAATGGGATTTGTGTGAGAGAAATAGAGAAGGAGAGGGGAAGGTATTGAGGGAGGAGTTAGGATAAATTTGGGGAAGAAAGTAATAGAAATGGGGGGGGGGGGGACCCGTTATTTCATTCTGTATTTCAGAATTACCGACCAATGTTGGTCGATACATTAAGTGTTGACCGTTTGACCAAAAATCGACCAACTTTTGTCTGTTTTTAAAAAAAAAAATTAAATTCTTTTTTTTTTTGTTTTTATTTCCTAAAATATTATAAGCTATAAAAAAATTATTATAAACTATAAAAAAATTATTATTATTAATTAGAGGCAGATTAAAGATTTGAATTTTTTTTTGTCATTGGGATTTTCTCTCTCTTCCCTTTCTCTCTCGGCTCACTTTACCGTGCACTGCTAACTTGCACCCACCGGAATGGGGAGAGCATAAGGATGACCATCAAAAGCTTCGAAACAGCTAGTTGTGGAAGATAAGAGCTCCATGGAAGGAAGGAATTCAGAAATTGTGAGAACAGTAACACCAAACCTCTAGTAATTGGAGGTGCTAGCTGTTCCATTGCCCAAAGTTGGGACAAAGGAAAATAACATTACTGATGAAAGGAAACTGGTCGAGGAAGCATCAATAAGCAAAGGAAAGGCACATGCAACAACGAATCTGGAGATATGGCCAACCTTACCAACTCATAGTGGAGGTAGCAGAGCACCAAAGGTTAAATGGACAACTCCGGTCAGCATGCAGCAGGATCTAAGTTCAAAAGGACCGAAACAAAAGCAAATTCAAGGTGTAGATCTGGAACTGAAGAATGTTGAAAGCGGAAACATCAATGGAACAGGAACTAAGAATGGAGGTGGTCAGAGGAAGCTACAGTTGGAACCAGAACAAAAAGAAGGAAGGGGATGGTCGATGCTATTTGAGGAGAACAAACTGGCTGAAAGAGGTATGGATCTGACTTATGTACTACCTATACTCGTTGAGGGTGAAACGATTGTTGAATCGGTGCAAGAGGATATTGGTGTAAGATGATATTGATAGTGAAGTATCCAAATGGAAATATGCGGCTATAGTGTATGTTATAGGTGGATCACCAACAATTGGGGCTATGCAGAGGTTTATAGCAGGGCAAGGAAGTTTCTTACTAAAGCCTAGAGTATATTACCGTAATGAAGGGTATTTTGTGGTTAATTTCTCATGTTTGGAGGAAAGGAACATGGTGATGTACTCAGGGCCTCATATGCTTAATAACAGACCTGTGATTATCAAGCAATGGACTACTGATTTTGATATTGATGAGGAAGATTTGAAGACTATTCCAATTTGGGTAAAGTTACGCAAACTTACCTCTAAGTTGTTGGAGTGCAAGTGCACTGAGTAAAATTGGGAGTGGTTTAGGCCAACCCATATATGCTGATGCTTGCACTTCAAATGTTGAGAGAATTTCCTATGCAAGGATTTTGGTGGAGGTTGATGTTACAAAGGAGCTCCCAAAGGCTATTAATGTGAAGGATCATAAGGGTAGAATCATGGTGCAAGAAGTGTGGTATGACTGGAAACCAACCTATTGCTCAAGATGTATGCAGATAGGCCACAATTGTCAACTACAGCAGCCTAACACAACAGTGGTGGAGAAGAAGATAGGTCAACATCAGCACAAAGCAATTCCAAAACAAAGGACAGAATGGAAGCCTATCAGCACAGGAACAAAATTACAAAGTCAACATTAGTAGGAAGTGCCAGTGAGATCAAATGAGCAGCAAATGGAAAATGATAAGGGAGAAGTAAATGGTGATATGTAGCAACAAGTAAAGAGCAAATCAGCAGCAAAGGGACAAAAAATATCAGTACCTGGGCAACAAGTAACAGTTCTAAATGGATTTAATAGCTTAATGGAGACAAGACAAGATCAAAGCATGAGAGGAATAGCTGAATGCAGTACAAGTAGAGGAGTGGAGGGAGAGATGATGGAGCATAACATCCCAACAGTTTAAATGATAGTCACATGGAATGTTAGGGGTTTCAATAAAGTGTTTAAGTATAAGGAGTTAAAGGTGTTTATGAAGGAAAATAAAGTAGATATGATAGCAATATGTGAGCATAGAGTAAATGAAACAAAAGCTGACAAGATCATTACAAAGATATTGCCAGGATGGAAATGGTGCCATAATGTGTTAAATTCATGTAAAGGAAGAATTTGGGTGATTTGGAATCCAAATGTGTTGCAGTTTATAATGCTAGAAAGGTATTCACAGCTTATACATGGAGTTGTGAAGATTCTGGAAAGTAATAAGGAGTTCTATTTCTCTGCAGTATATCGCCTACACAGTGTGCATGATAGGAAAACACTATGGGATACAGTAAGGAATGTAGAGAGGCAAATTAGGGGACCTTGGCTACTAATGGGACACTTTAACTCAATTCTGGGGACTGAAGACAGAATGAATGGTAGCGATGTATATGATAATGAAACAAAGGACTTTAGAGAAGTAATAGAAGATCGTAACCTGGCAGAACTGCCTACAGTAGGCAGGTCATTTACATGGACAAATAGTCATGTATTTAGTAGAATTGATAGAGCAATTGTCAATGATAGCTGGATGATCAATATGCCTCCTAGACAAGTCCATGTAATGAATCGTTATTTCTCATATCATTCTCCTTTAGGTATTGAGATAGATGTGAGCTGTGATAACAAGAAAAGACCATTCAAATTCTACAACTATATGGCTGATCACCATGACTTTGGGAAGATTGTGGAGACTAACTGGAAATGGAAGGATGGGACTATGGAAGCTATATGGCAGAACTTAAAGTTTGTAAGGGTAGCTCTGAAGCAATTGAACACAAAGGAGTTCATGAATGTTGAACAAAAGATAAGCAATATAAGAGAAGACCTGCAAGACATACAAGGAAGAATGAGAACTAATAATGCACCAAAAAGTCTGTTTGAAGAAGAGAAAGAAATGCTATTACAACTGGAGAAGTGGGATAAGATTGAGGAGTCCATTTACAAACAGAAGTCAAGAATACAATGGCTACAGTTGGGAGATACTAATAGTGCTTATTTCTTTGCTAGCATGAAAGGAAGGAAAGCTCATAACCAAATTACAAAGCTCATTGACAGTTATGGTAAAGTCTTGACAGATGGTAAGGAAATTGAAGGTGAAGTGGTTGGTTTCTACAAACAACTACTAGGATCTGCAAATGGAAGCATGCCTGCTATCCACCCTGGTCGGATAAGAAATGGAACAATCCTCAATAGAAGACAGCAAATGGAACTCATAGCTCCTTTCACTAAGGAAGATGTATTTGAAGCTCTAAAAGGTATAGATGACATGAAGGCACCTGGAGGGGATGGCTTTAATGCATGCTTTTTTTAGAGAGCATGGAATATCACTAGCGATGATATTGTAAATGCAGTTCTGAAGTTCTTTAGCAATGGAAGAATGTTCAAGCCAATCAACTGCACAGCAATTACTCTTATTCCCAAAGTAAAAAACCCAACCTCAATCAAAGAGTATAGACCAATCTCATGCTGCACTACCCTATACAAGATCATATCCAAAATGTTGACAAGTAGACTGAGGCAAGTAATGAACATACTGGTGGATGAGAGCCAGGCAGCATTTGTACGTGGCAGAGGTCTGATTGACAACATCTTACTTAGCCATGATTTGATAAAAGGTTATGGTAGGAAAGGGGTCTCACCTAGGTGGATGATCAAGATTGACATGCAAAAGGCATATGACTCACTTGAATGGGTGTTTTTGGAACAAGTGTTAGATGGACTGTGTTTTCCTAAGGAGTTTATAGGATGGATTATGGAATGCATCAAAACAGTGTCATACTCTATTAATATTAATGGTAGTCCTACTGATCCATTTGAAGCAAAGAGGGTTATGAGACAGGGAGATCCTATGCCTCAATTACTGTTTGTATTAGCAATGGAATACCTGACAAGAATTTTGAAGCAACTGAAGGAGCAACCTAACTTCAATTATCACCCAAGGTGTGAAAAACTGAGTATTGTCCAACTCAGTTTTGCTGATGATTTGTTACTTTTCTGTCGTGGAGATGTGGTGTCTTTACAGTTATTATATGAATGTTTCTACAAATTCTCAAAAGCTTCAGGACTAGTGGCAAATCAAAATAAAAGCTGCATGTATCTTGGTGGAGTTCCAATTGCAACAAAGCAGGAAATCATTCAGATGACTAGATTTACTACAGGTGAACTTCCTTTTCGATACTTAGGTGTTCCATTGAGCTCAAAGAGGTTATCAGTAAGCCAGTTTCAACCTCTACTGGACAAAATGCTGGGGAGAATTAAGCAATGGATAGGGAAGTTTCTAAGCTATGCTAGGAGGCTGCAATTGATAAAAGGTGTTGTAATAGCTATCCAATCTTTCTGGTCACAAATATTTCCACTACCAAAAAATATCATTCAGTTGGTTGAAGCCATTTGTAGGAAGTTTCTATGGAATGGTGATACTAGCTCGAGTAAGAAAGCATTGGTGGCTTGGGATGAATTGTGCAGACTTAAAACTGAAGGAGGTTTAAATGTTACGGATCTTGGTACATGGAATAGAGAAGCATTATTGAAACATTTATGGAATCTTTGTAAGAAGAAGAACAAGTTGTGGATAAGATGGGTGCATGTCTACTATATAAAAGGAAAGGATCCATGGAAAGTAGATGCGAAGCAAGCTTCATGGATTATCAGGAAGATATTGCAGGCTGGGAAATACTTGAATGAAGCAGGCTTGAACACTGGAATGGTGCTGATGACAGAAACATTTTGTATCAGAGAAGTGTACAAACAACTGAGAGGAGATTTTCCAAAGGTGAAATGGAGTAGATTGTTATGCAACAATAGAAGCTCTCCAAAATGGAGATTCATACTGTATCTCACAGTGCAGGGGAAGTTATATACAAAATATAGATTGAACAGCTGGGGATACAAGTAAGTCCAAACTGTCCATTATGCGAGCAAGAGTTGGAAAGTCACAAGCACCTTTTCTTTGCTTGTCCATTCTCAGCAGACATTTGGAGAAGGTTACTAGCATGGCTGGGGATAACACGAAGACCGAAAAGCTGGGATGAGGAGCTCAAATGGGCAATGGATTATGTTAAAGGCAAAGGATCCAAAACTATGATATATAGGATGAGCATGACTGGAGCAGTGTACCACTTATGGCTAGAAAGGAATCGACGAGTTTTTCAACAGGAAAGAAGATGCAGCGAAGATATTGCTAGACAGTTAGTACTAGAAATTCATTGTATAGGCTATAGACATAGTAGGTTGAGGAAAATTGTGCAAATGTTCAATTTTTATCCTTAGATGGTGTTAGAGAGGATGAGATTGTACTAAGTTTGGGGCCGTTTGTCCAACTTTAGTGTTTGCTATACTTGTAAATATTTACGTGGTAATAATAGTCTAATTACCAAAAATAATTTATAATTAACTATAAACATTTATTTTATTTAACTATACATTTATTATAAATAATTATAAACTATAAGCATAATCTTTACAAAAAAATATAATAACTAGGTAACTACTTTTAATAGATTATAATAACATCTATGTAAGTAAATTTTCTAAGTTATATTTAAGTATATGAGTAATTTCACACACACACACACACACACACACACTATGTTGTAATTTATGATCAATCTTATACATTACTACATACGAATAATTAATCAAATGATAAACCAATATAATATTATTCTATTTTAGGTCGAGACGTTTTGTTTTTTATATTAATCGATATAGGTTAAANTATCAATCCCTAAAAGAACCCGACCCTGTGTTCCTAGCGCTTCGTGTTCTTAAATATATATGGCTATCAAAATAAGTATACACACACACACACACACACACACACACACACACTTCATTGTAATACTTTAACTATATATATAGCTTGTTTTAGTATATGTTAGTGTGTGTATATATATAACACACACACACACTTTGTTGTGCTACTTTAACTACATATATAGCATGTTATAGTATATGTTAGTGTATTCATTATTCGTATTACAAAAGAGTTAACGGATTACATTCATTCATCACTAATAATGCATGACATAGATTAATTGATATAGGGTTGGGTTCTTTTAGGGATTGATAGGCTTGTGAAGATCCTAATTATTATGTATAATTTACCACCAAATATATGTGTTTGTACATTGATTCATCGACTTATAACTTACTTAGATGCATCATTGAATATTAATAACAAAATGTTTGACCGATATCTGTATCTATATCTTTATATATACTAATTAGGATCTTCACAAGTCTATCAATCCCTAAAAGAACCCAGCCAGTTCCATATCGTCGCCCTATGGAATTCCCAACTAAAGATCAAAGCAGTCTTTCAGGATCCGCGCAAAATGAACATAGCGAAGTTGTCACGACCCAAAATCCACTAAGCGTCGTGATGGCACCGGACACCACTGTCAGGCAAGCCAACACCAAATAACTAGTACTTTTTCGTTTTAATATTTTTGAAATCATTTCTTTTAAACGCTAAACATTAAATAATAAACTTCATTGAATAAATAATGATGTCTTTAACACATTTAAATATTGAATAATCCCATAGTCATCCCAGAACCCGGTGTCACAAGTGCATGAGCAATTTCTAGGAAAGACAAGATGTAATACAATAACTATCCGGAATACAAATTGGACAGAAAGGAAAATACAATACAGTAATCTGAAGGAGACTCTGCCGGCTGCGGGTCGCCTCGAGAGGTGCAGCACACCTAAGTCTCGGTATCAAACATGCCGCTGCGCATGACTAGGCCACTAGTCATACATGTGCCTGTGCAACAAAAATGCATAGCAAGTGTAGTATGACTACAAAAATAACGTGTACCCAGTAAGTATCCCGTCTAACCTCGAAGAAGTAGTGACGAGGGGTCGACTTGACACTTACTAGTGGTCCAATAACATCATAATATGGGGTTCAATTTAACATGATATGTAAAAATAACAACAAAACTCAGAACAAGAAGAGAGCTGGACAATTCTTTCATTATTATTAAGGAACCCCAAACACTTCCTTCATTTAAAACACATGATCTTTCAATGATGAATTTATACAAACTATATAAACGGTTTCCAGTTATATCATCACACATAATTTCCACCGAGGACGTTCGGCCCGATCCAACATGAATGTAAACTGTGCACTGCCGAGGGTCGGACAACGCGAACCATAGATGCATCTATTTCCCCGCTCGCGAATCATACATGCGAAGCGGTCAAATATAAATATAAGAAATTACCACGCTCGCGAATCATACCTGCGATGCGGTCAAATATAAATATAACATTAAAATCATATCTCTTTCTTAATTATTCTCAAAATGAGGGAAATTCGACTTGTATTAAGGAAATTGCCTGTCACGACCCCGGTTCGCCCTCCGTGAACAATCGTGAGGGCACCTAGTCTCTACGACTAGGTAAGCCTAAATTGCGGAAAAGAAACCAAAATTTTTGCGGAAGTAAAATAATTTAAAACAGAAATAAATGAAATAAACAGCTTTTAAGGGTGCCGCTCGGCATACATAATATTTAACTCTCAAAACTAACACATAAATCCAAGACCCGGAAACCCATGAATCACAAGCTAAGAAATACTACATAGCTCTAACTCCGGAATATCTAACAAGAACTGAAATACAGAAGGGCTAATACTAAACAACAAGAATAGAAAGAGACTCCTCGGTCTGCGGACGCGGCAGATATACCTCAAAGTCGTTATAGTAGTCGCCTCGCCTCAGGGGTGGTAGGACTGAGTCGAAGTACCTGGATCTGCACATGAAAAACATGCGCAGGAAGGGCATGAGTACACCACAGCGGTACTCAGTGAGTGCCAAGCCTAACCTCTGTTGGGTAGTGACGAGGAAGGTCAGGGCCTTACTGAGGTTAAATAAGATATAAGTTTTAACAGTGTGAAATAAACAGTGTAAATAAGTAACACAGGATATGAAGGACATCAAACTATTAAAATGGCAAGTAAAAACACAGCAAGAGAGTACATCTCAGCTCCGAGACAACAACCGGGGATCTCCTAGGATACCGTCCTGTAGTCCCCAAATATAAATATGATATCCATTGGAATTCCCGGGTGCAGTCCCGTAGTCCAACTCATAAATGCGTGGGGATCTACCGGAATACCACATCCGTAGTCCCAAATGTAAATACTCAGAACTGGGGAATCTACCGGGTGCAATCCCGTAGTTCCAATGTAATAGTGCAGGGGGATCTCCCGAAATGCAATTCCGTAGTCCCAAAGTAAATATACAGGGGAGCTCCCGGGATACCGTCCTGTAGTCCCAAAGTAAATACACAACATCAACAAGAACTCAATTCAATCAATTTCATGCCAAAGTCAGACAGATAATTCTAACCTAGCATGCTTCACGTAATACAAATAAGGCAGTTAAGTCAAATAGAACCATTTAGTCAAGTAGACATGCTTCTCTAGACTAACAGCAGGCTAAATTTCCAAGTAATGTAAGCAAGAAAAGAAGGACACAATTCAAGGCTATTTTTAATGAAATAAAAACCGGATTTCCTACAATTAGCACAAGTATGAGCTCGTCACCTCACATACAAGGCATTTCAATTATCAAAATATCAATCCTAAGGGGAAAGGTCCCCCACACAAGGTTAGACAAGCCACTTACCTCGAACCGACTCAAATGTCAATCCGAAACCACGTTCTTGCCACGAGTATCCGACTCCAAATGGCCCAAATCTATTCAATTAAATTTCATAATGTAAATAACACTTCAAGTAACTGATTCTACAATTAAATTCTAAGCTAATACGCGAAATTAGGTAAAATGACCAAAACGCCTCTCGGGCCCACATCTCGGAATTGGGTAAAATTTATATTTTTCAGAATTCTCATACTCTCACGAGTTCATGCATACCAAAATTATCCAAATCTAAGGTCAAATTCCCAATCAAAAGTCGAATTTTAGGTCTAAGAACTTTTTTCCACTTTTTCCCCAAATTTTCATCTCCAATCCGAAATTAAATCATAAAACTAACTATAGATTGATGGAATATAACTAGAAAGGATTAAAGAATCGTTACCCAATGATCTCCTCTTCAATTTCCTCTCAAAATCGCCCTCTCTCGAGCTCCAAATCGAATTTACAACTTTTGAAACTAAACCCTCGAAATCTCATATTTCTGCCCAGCTGTTTCCGCATCTGCGGCCCTGGCACCGCTTCTGTGGTCCCACATTTGCGGAACAATGGTCACATCTGTGACTTTTCACTTAAGGCCCAGATTCCGCATCTGCGACTTCCCGTCAGCAGATGTGGTACCGCTCCTGCGGAAATTCCACCGCTTCTGCGGTTCCTGCTGAGCTCTCCAGATTCCGCTTCTGCGACCACAAGGCCGCTTCTGCGGCGCCGCACCTGCGGAACCCAAACCGCAGGTGCGGTTAGGACAGATACAAACAGCTTCAGCTGCTTCAAACCATTCCAAAACCTCCCGTCAACCATCCGGAATCATCCCGAGGCCCCCGGGACCTCAACCTAAGGCACCAACAAGTCTAATACCACTATCCAAAACTTGTACCAATCCTTAAAACACCTAAAACATCGAAACCTCAAATTAACCATGGATTCAAGCCTAAGAACTCCAAATTTCTAAAAATACGCTTTCGATCAAAAAGTCTATCAACCCTCGTCCGAATGACCTGAAATTTTGCACACACGTCACATTCAACAATACGGAGCTACTCCAACATCTGGAATTCCATTCCGACCTTCGAATCAAAATCTCACTATCGAACGGGAAACTTCAAAAATCTATCTTTCGGCATTTCAAGCCTAAATTAGCTACGGGCCTCCAAAACACAATCCGACCACGCCCCAAAGCTCAAAATCACCCAACGGAGCTAACGAAACCATCGGATTTCCATTCTGAGGCCTTCTTCACACTGTTCCGACTAGGGTCAACTTTCCAAACTTAAGCTCTCATTTAGGGACTAAGTGTCCCAAAACTCTCTGAAATTCAAAACCGACCATCCTGGCAATTCAAAATAGCAGAAATAAACACGGGAAAAGCAGTAAATAGGGGATCGGGGCGTAAATTCCAAAAATGACGAGCCGGGTCGTTACATCCTCCCATACTTAAAAATTCATTCATCCTCGAACAAGCACAAAGACATACCAGAAGTAGTGAAAAGATGAGGGTACTGGCTACGCACATCCTGCTCGGTCTCCCAGGTCGCCTCCTCGACCGGCTGACCCCGCCACTAAACCTTCACCGATGCAATGTTCTTTGACCTCAGCTTCCTAACCTGCCTGTCCAATATTGCCACTGGCTCCTCAACATAAAATAGATCCTTGTCCAGCTGGACTGAACTGAAATCCAACATGTGCAATGGATCACCGTGATACCTCCGGAGCATCGAGACATAAAATACCGGATGAATCCCTGCCAAGCTGGGAGGTAAGGCAAGCTCGTAAGCAACCTCCCCAACACGTCTCAAAATCTCAAAAGGGCCAATAAACCTCGGGCTCAACTTCCCCTTCTTCTCAAATCTCATAACTCCCTTCATTGGCGAAACCCGAAGCAGAACCCGCTCTCCAATCATTTAGGAAACATCACGAACCTTCCGGTCCGCGTAACTCTTCTTTCCGGACTGAGCTGTACGGAGTCTATCCTGAATCACCTTGACTCTCTCCAAAGCATCCTAAACCAAGTCTGTGCCTAATAATCTAGCCTCACCTGGCTCGAACCAACCCACCGGAGATCTACATCGCCTACCATATAAAGCCTCGTACGGTGCCATCTGAATGCTGGATTGATAGCTGTTGTTGTAGGCAAACTTTGCCAATGACAAGAACTGATCCCTAGAACCCCCAAACTCAATCACACGCGCACGTAGCATATCCTCAAGAATATGAATAGTGCCCTCGGAATGTCCGTCCGTCTGAGGGTGAAATGCCGTGCTCAACTCCACCCGAGTACCCAACTCCTGCTGTACGACTCTCCAGAATCGCGATGTGAACTGAGTACCTCTGTCTGAAATGATAGAAACTGGAATACCATGCAGACGGACAATCTCCCGGATATAAATCTCCGCCAACCGGTCCGAGGAATAGGTAGTACACACAGGGATGAAATGTGCGGACTTGGTCAACCGATCCACAATAACCCAAATGGCATCGAACTTTCTCAAAGTCCGTGGGAGCCCAGATGCGAAGTTCATGGTGATCCACTCCAACTTCCACTGCGGAATCCCTATCTGCTGAAGCAATTTACCCTGTCTTTGGTGCTCATACTTCACGTGCTGACAATTAAGGCACCGAGCTACAATCCCAACTATATCCTTCTTCATCCGCCTCCACCAGTAGTGCTGCCTCAAATCCTGATACATCTTCGCGGCACCCGGATGAATGGAATACCGCGAACTATGGGCCTCCTCTAGAATCAACTCCCGAAGCCCATCAACATTGGGTACACAAACTCGACCCTGCATCCTCAGTACTCTGTCATCACCTAAAGTCACATCTCGAGCATTGCCATGCAACACTTTGTCCTTGAGGACAAGCAAATGAGGGTCATCAAACTGACACTCCCGGATACGATCAAACAAGGAAGACTGTGAGACCACACAAGCTAGAACCCGACTGGGCTCCGAAAGATTCAATCTTACAAACTAGGTGGCTAAGGCCTGAACATCCATCGCCATAGGCCTCTCTGCTGCTGGTAAATAAGCCAAACTCCCCAAACTCTCTACCTAGCGGCTCAAAGCATTAGCCACCATATTGGCCTTGCCCGGGTTATACAAGATAGTGATGTCATAATCCTTCAGCAGCTCTAGCCATCCCCTCTGACGCAAATTAAGGTCCTTCTGATTGAACAGATGCTGCAAACTCCAATGATCAGTATATATCTCACAAGGCACGCCGTACAAATAATGGCGCCAGATCTTCAAGGCGTGAACAATGGCAGCTAACTCAACATCATGAACATGATAATTCTTCTCATGTATCTTCAACTGTCTGGATGCGTAGGCAATCACCCTACCATTCTACATCAATACCGCTCCAAGGCCAACTCTCGAGGCATCACAATAGACAGTATAAGACCCCGAAACGATAGGCAATATCAAAACTGGGGCTGTAGTGAAAGCTGTCTTGAGCTTCTGAAAGCTCTCCTTGCACTCTTTCGTCCACTGGAACGGAGCACCCTTCTGGGTCAGTCTGGTCATAGGTGCTGCAATAGATGAAAACCCCTGAACAAATTGACGGTAATAACCAGCCAAGCCGAGAAAATTGCGGAACTCTGTAGCTGAGGATGGTCTGGGCCAACTCTGCACGGCCTCTACTTTCTTCGGATCCACTTGAATACCCTCTCTTGAGACCATGTGACCCAAGAACGCCACGGAATCCAACCAAAACTCACATTTCGAGAACTTAGCATACAACTTCTTTTCTCTCAAGGTCTGGAGCCTATCCTCAGGTGCTGCTCATGATCCTCCCGACTTCGGGAGTATACCAGGATGTCATCAATAAAAACAATCACGAATGAATCAAGATATGGCTGGAAAACACTATGCATCAGATGCATGAAGGCTGCTGGGGCATTAGTCAGCCCAAATGACATAACAAGGAACTCGTAGTGACCATACCGAGTCCTGAAGGTAGTCTTCGGGATATCTGGCTCCCGAATCTTCAACTGATGATAGCCTAAACGCAAGTCAATCTTAGAAAACAAAAAACCTCCCTGTAACTGGTCAAACAAGTCATCAATACGAGGCAAGGGATAACGGTTCTTCACTGTCACCTTGTTCAGCTAGCGATAATCGATACACATACGCATAGAACCATCCTTCTTCTTTACAAACAAGACAGAGCACCCCAAGGTCATACACTGGGCCGAATGAAACCCTTATCAAGTAGTTCCTGCAACTGCTCCTTGAACTCCTTCAACTCAGGAGGAGTCATACGGTATAGAGGGATAAAAATGGGCTGAGTGCCCGGCAACAGATCAATGCCAAAATCAATATCTCTATCGGGCGGCATGCCTGGAAGATCAGCTGGTAACACATCAAGGAAATCCCGTACTACTGGGACTGAATCAACAGAAGGAGTATCCATAGTGACATCTCTCACATATGCTAGATACGCATCACAACCTTTCTCAACCATACGCTGAGCCTTATGGAAAGAAATAACTCTACTGGGAGTGTGACCTAAAGCACCCCTCCACTTAACACGCGGTATACCTGGCATGGCCAGTTTCACGGCTTTGGCGTGACAATCAAGAATAGCATAATGGGGTGACAGCCAGTCCATGCCCAAGATAATATCAAAATCAACCATGGTGAGCAATAATAAATCGGCTCTGGTCTCAAAACCACCAAGAACAACCAAACATGACCGATAAACGCGGTCCACAATAAGAGAATCTCTCACAGGAGTAGAAACATAAACTGGGGAACTCAAAGAATCTCAAGATACACCCAAATACGGAGCAAACTAAGAAGACACATAAGAATAAGTGGAGCCTGGATCGAATAGAACTGATGCATCTCTATGATAGACCAAGATAGTACCTGTGATGACAGAATCGGAGGCGACAACCTCGGTACGGGCTGGAAGAGAATTGTATCTGGCCTGGCCTCCCCCCGAGGGTGACCTCTACCTCCCCGACCTCCACCTCTGGCTGGGTGGGCCGTTGGGGTAGCAACTGGTGCTGGGACCATAGCCTGAGAACCCTGCGGGGCATGCTGGGGCTGAGGAGTCTGCGGAGGTGCACCCCTCCTAAGTCTGGGGCAATCCCTCACCATATGGAGTGTGTCACCACACTCAAAACAACCTCTGGGAGGACGTGGCGGCTGTGACTGGCTCTGGCCAAGTCTGCTGGACTAACCACTGGAAGCACCCCGTGCAGGAGGCGCACTAGATAGTGGAGGTGCATAATAAGGCTCCTGAGGCCTAGGTGGTGCTGGAATGCCACTGGCATCTGGAAGAGCTGAATGAACGGGGCGACCCATATGACCCCTACCATGACGACCTACAGCTGGGGCACGGGCACGGGCACCAGAATAATGGCCCGACTCTCGAGACGTCTTGGCCTCCCTCTCCTCTCTGTCCCTAGAATGCATACCCTCAATCCTCCTAGCAATGCTCACCACCTGCTGATAAGATATATCCATCTCTAACTCACGAGCCATGCTAGATCTGATGCTGGGAATAAGCCCCTCAATAAATCGGCGAACCTTCTCGCAAACCGTAGAAACCAAAGCTGGTGCATGTCTAGCCAAGTAAGTGTAACAGACAGCATACTCCGAGACAGTCATGGTACCCTGACGCAAATGCTCAAACTCCATGCGCCAGGCGTCCCTAAGACTCTGGGGGACATACTCCTTCGTGAACATATCTGAAAACTGGGTCCAGGTCTGGGAAGCTGCCTCATCTGGACAGTCTAACTCATAAGCACGCCACCACTAATGGGCGGCTCCTCGAAGCTGGAAAGTAGTGAAACAAACCCCGCTCGATCCTGATATGCCCATAGTACGAAGAATACGGTAGCAATCCTCAAGAAATCCAAGGGCATCCTCTGAGGCTAGTCATCTGAAAGTCGGAGGCTGATACTTTTTGAACCTCTCAAGCCTCTTCTGCTCCTCCTCTGAAGCTACTGCCCTCTCCTCGGGCTGAGCTAGGGCTATCGGCTGTACAGGAATAGCCTCTGGGACCTGATCGATATGCACTCACTGCTTAGGAGTGCGGGCGACGGGAGTCTGTGCTCCTCCCCCGGCCTGGGATGTCGCTGCAGCAAGGGGAAGCAACCATGCCTGAGCTAGAGTTGTGTACATAGTCATAAACTGTGCCAAGGTCTCCTGGAGTGCTGGAGTAGTAGTGGCAGATGCATCAGGTGTCTGGACTCCGACTGGTACTGCTGGTAGTACCTCGGCGGCAGCTCGCGCGGGTGCTCTGGCTGCACCACGAGCGCGTCCTCGGCCTCTACCCCGGCCCCGACCTCTGATGGCTCCAGTAGGGGACGCGGGTGCCTGGTCATCTCGAGTAGCACATGTCCTCACCATCTGTGAGAGAATAGAAGACAGAAGTTTAGAATTGTGATATAAAAAATCTTGCACGACAAGGGAAATCAAACGAAGTGGAAATTTCCTAACGGTTACATAGCCTCTCATAGATAAGTACAGACGTCTCCGTACCGAACAACGAGACTCTAATAAACCGACTTGTGATTCATGACTCCTATGAACCTAGAGCTCTGATACCAATTTGTCAATACCCCGGTTCGCCCTCCGTGAACCATCGTGACGGCACCTAGTCTCTACGACTAGGTAATCCTAAATTGCGGAAAAGAAACCAAAATTTTTGCGGAAGTAAAACAATTTAAAACAGAAATAAAGGAAATAAACATCTTTGAAGTGTACCGCTCGGCATACACAATATTTAACTCTCAAAACTACCACATAAATCCAAGACCCGAAAACCCATGAATCACAAGCTAAGAAATACTACACAGCTCTGACTCCGGAATATCTAACAAGAACTGAAATACAGAAGGGCTAATACTAAACAGCAAGAATAGAAAGAGACTCCTCGGTCTGCGGACGCGGCAGATATACCTCGAAGTCGCTATAGCAGTCGCCTCGCCTCAAGGGTGGTAGGACTGAGTCGAAGTACCTGGATCTGCACATGAAAAACGAGTGCAGGAAGGCATGAATACACCACAGCACTACTTAGTAAGTGCCAAGCCTAACCTCGGTTGGGTAGTGATGAGGAAGGTCAGGGCCTTACTGAGGTTAAATAAGATATAAGGTTTAATAGTGTGAAATAAACAGTGTAAATAAGTAAAACAGGATATGAAGGACAACAACAACTATTACAAAGGCAAGTAAAAACATAGCAAGAGAGTACAACTCAGCTCCGAGATAACAACCGGGGATCTCCCAAGATACCGTCCTGTAGTCCCCAAATATAAATATCATATGTAGTGGATCTCCCGGGTGCAGTCCCGTAGTCCAACTCATAAATGCGCGGGGATCTACTGGAATACCACATCCGTAGTCCCAAATATAAATACTCAGTACTGGGGAATCTACCGGGTGCAATCCCGTAGTTCCAATGTAAAAGTGCAGGGGGATCTCCCGGAATGCAATTCAGTAGTCCCAAAGTAAACATACAGGGGAGCTCCGGGGATACCGTCCCGTAGTCCCAAAGTAAATACACAGCAGCAACAAGAACTCAATTCAATCAATTTCATACCAAAGTCAGACAGCTAATTCTAACCTAGCATGCTTCATGTAATACAAATAAGGCAGTTAAGTCAAATAGAACAATTTAGTCAAGTAGACATGCTTCTCTAGACTAACAGCAGGCTAAATTTCCAAGTAATGAAAGTAAGAAAAGAAGGACACAATTCAAGGCTATTTTTAATGAAATAAAAACCGGATTTCCAACAATTAGTAGAAGTACACACTCGTCACCTCACGTACAAGGCATTTCAATTATCAAAATACCAATCCTAAGGGGAAAGGTCCCCCACACAAGGGTAGACAAGCCACTTACCTCGAACCGGCTCAAATGTCAACCCAAAACCACGTTCTTGCCACGAGTAACCGACTCCAAATGGCCCAAATCTATTCGATTAAATTTCATAACATAAATAACACTTCAAGTAACTGACTCTACAATTAAATTCTAAGCTATTCTTCAATTAATCTAATATTCCTCAATTCCTTTTGAAATTACGAAGTTCAAATGAAACCTTTTAAATATAAAATTCTTCAATTTCAACTCCTTTCAAAATATTTAATAAGCCAACTCAACCTTGCTCCCTCTCAAGGCAACAATGAGCATAAATCAATAACAATATCAACAAGGCATGATGTGAGACTAAAACTACCCGGACATAGGCATAACTAATAGCTATGTACGGACTCTCGTCACCTCGTGCGTACGTAGCCCTCACAAGTAGAAGCACATAATAATTTAGTTAACCTATAGGGTTAATTCCCTCTTACAAGGTTAGAAAGGAGACTTACCTCGCTCCGAAGTTCCATAACCGGCTCCATCGCCACTCTAGCACCTCAAACCAATGCCCAACGCTCCAAAACAAGACAAACAATGCGCAAACCAATGAAAATACACTCTAATACTCATAACAATTCTATTTATATAAATTCCCAACTCCGCTCGAAAAGTTGACAAAATCGCCCTCGGGCCTACGTGCCCGAATTCCAAATTTTTTTGAAGATAAAGATTACCCATAACTTTACGAACTGAAATATATATTTTGTTTCCAATTCCATGCCCAAAATCATGGTCAAAATCCAAGCATTTAACTCAAAACTAGCATAATCACTTACCTCAAGCTTGGTGGTGAAAATGGCACTCCCAAGTTGCTCCAAAATCGGCTCCCATGGAGGAAAAATGGTGAAAATGAGCCAAACCCTCATTTTTAAAAGAACACACTGCCCAGCCCGATTCTCGCACCTGCGGTCACTTGACCGCTTCTGCAGTTCCAGTTCCGCTTCTGCGGAAGCCTCCAACTGCCCCAGTCCACTTCTACACCGCCCAGACCGCATCTGCGAACACCCAATTACGGGAATTTCTTCGCACTTGCGGCCTCTAACCCCTTCACTTCCAGCCGCTTCTGCGGTTCACCTTCTCACTTCTGCGGTGAAGCTTCCGCAGAAGCGGTAACACCAGCAACCAGAACCCCCTTTAGCTCCTCCTTCAATCCAAATCGATCCGTTCGCCACCCGGAATCCACCCGAGGCCCTTGGGACATCAACCAATTATACCAACATGGCCTAAAACACATTACGGACTTGCTCGAGGCCTCAAATCACATCAAACAACGGCAAAAATCACGAATCACACTCCAATTCAAACTTGATGAACTTCAGAACTTCAAACTTCTTCATTCGATGCCGAAACCTATCAAATCACGTCCAGTGGACCTCAAATTTTGCACACAAGTCATACTCGACATTACGGATCTACTCCAACTTCCAAAATCAGAATCCGACCTCGATATCAAAAAGTCAACTTCCGATCAAACTTCTCAAAAACCTTCAAATTTCTAACATTAGCCAAATGGCTCCAAAATGACCTACGGCACTTTGAATTCACTTCCGATCGCGCTCCCAATACCAGAATCACCAAACAGAGCTATTCCCAGACTCGGAATCCCAAACGGAAATCGATAACACTGAAATGTGCTTCAACCGAGATTTATAAATTTCTTCCAAAAATTACTAACTTCCACAATAGGCGTCGAACCGCTTCCGGGTCATCCATAACTCGATCTGGACATACGTCCGAGTCGAATATCATCATACCAATCTGTTGGAACTTTCAAATCCCAATTCCGAGGTTGTTTACTTAAATTTTCAATCTTAGTCAATTCTTCCAACTTAAAGATTTCGAAATGAGAACTTTCTCTCCAAATCAACTCCAAAATTCCCGGAATTCAATTCCGACCACGCGTACGAGTCATAATACCTGAAGTGAAGCTGCTCATCGCCTCAAACTGCCGAACGATGTGCTAGAGCTCAAAACGGCCGGTCGGGTCGTTACACAAGTAAAGCTTTTAATATTGATTGCTTTAAAAATGGTACATGAAACTCGGATTCATTTTCTGTAATGTTTTTGGTGCTTCTCATATTGAATATGATATTTCTATTCTGGTGAGGCAATTGAGTGATAGAGAACGATGTAGTTCAACATAACGGAAAATACACAATGTAATCCCCCCCCCAAAAAATAATAGTCAGTAGATGTATATTTGGTATATTAATATACATATAAGAACATATTTTCTCTACTTCGATGCACCTATAAGTACTTGATATTATACTTCTCTACTTCTCTCTCTAAATTAACCCGGCGTATGATAGAGTGAACTACCGTACACACCACCGAAAAATGACGAGAGGGAGGCCGAGGACGATCAAGCAATAGGTGTTGAACTGATAATCGAAGCGGTGAAAACATGCTTAGGCCTTACTGATGCAGCAGTACAACAGCAGAAAATTGGGGAAAAGACTGATGCATGGCCTACGTTACCAAATTGGAAAGTGGACATTAACACTCCACCGGCCACAACTGGAATTGTAACGACAACAAAAAGTGACGGGCAAAACTCTGAATGCTCCTGTCGAAGGTAACTCCTAACCAAATTGAAATTAGGGATAATTTGGCGAAGGTAACTCCTAATCCAATTGAAAATTAGGGCTGAGAGTGACCAAGGAGAGAAGACGATAGGAGCGAGGAAGAAGCTAGACCTAAATGCGGAAGAGAAGGGAGACAAACCATGGGTAAATCTGTCTGCAGGAAATTAA
>NC_031998.1:2861151-2886566 GCF_001879085.1 Nicotiana attenuata
TATATATATATATATATATATGTGTGTGTGTGTGTAATTCTAAATTTAAAATAGCTACTCCTACATTCGGTTTGGTTCGGGTTTTTTTTATTAAAACCAAAACCAAACCAAATTTGATCGGTTTTTAAATTTCCAAACCAAAACCAAACCAAACCAAAAAGTATTGGTTTTTTTGGTCGGTTTGGTTTGGTTTTCGGTTTGGTTCGATTTTTCGGATTTTTGTGAACACCCCTACTCTTAAGTAGTTGAAGTCTTCCACTGTATGATAGGAATTTAGCTGTCCAACAATTAAGTCTGGCAATGATTTCTCAATCAATGGCATCCATTGTTGTATAGACAGTTTCTTAGAAGACAAGGGCACTCCAAAATATTTAACTAGTAGCTCTCCTAGTGTGAATTGCATCTCTTCTAGGATCATTTCTTTTGAACTCCCTAGAAACACTAGCAATATACAGAGCACTCTTCTCCATATCGGCCTTGAGACCTGAGACCTTAGAGAAATGAGTAAACCTTTCAAGTAGCAAGCTTATAGAAATCTTGTCTACTCTACAACATAAAATCAAATCATCAGCAAAGCATATATGGGTTATGTTATTTTTGAAGCATCTTGGATGGTAATTAAAGTCTGGATTGTGCTTCAAATTTTTCAAAGACCTATTTAGATGCTCCATCACCAATACAAATAGGTAGGGAGACATTGGGTCTCCCTGTCTTAGCCCCTTCTTTGCTTGGAATTTAGTAGTTACGCCTTCATTCAATAACAAGGAGTAAGTGAGAGTGGTCACACACTCTATTATCAACTGAACAAACTTCACATGCATTCCAAATTCTAGCAGTATCATCCTTAGTAAAGTCCACTCGACTGAGTCATAAGCTTTCATTATGTCTACTTTAATGTAGCATCTTGGTGAGACCCCTTTCGGAGTATATACCCTAACCAGTTCGTGTACAATAATGACATTATCTAATATGTTCCTTCCTTCAATAAATGCTGATTGTGCAGTCCCACAATGGAATCCACCACCATCTTCAATTTTGCTGTAATGATCTTTGAGATGAGCTTGTACAAAGTGGAGCAACATCCTATATATCTATATTCTTTGACAAATGTTGGGATTGCAATTTTAGGTACCAATGTTACTATGGTAGAGTTGACACCTTTCAATATTTCTATTAGTGAAAAACTCTTGTATAGCTCTCTTAACCTCTCCTCTAATAACCTTCCAGTATGCCTTAAAAAACTCAGTTGGAAATCCATCTATCTCTCGAGCCTTATCATTTGGCAAGTCTTTGAGGAACTGGTTAATGTCCTCCTCTATTACTTGTGCATTGAGTAGTTGATGTTGTTCCTTGGTAAGACAATGACCATTTCTGGCTATATTAATATCAATACAAAAGAGTTCAGTAGCTGAAGTGCCCAAGAGTATTTGAAAAAATCTCTTAAACTCTTGTTCTATCAATATTGGATCAATCACTCTAAGCCCTTGGTCATTACATATAAATGCAATTCTGTTCCTAGATTGTCTAGCCTTTAAGTGGGCATGAAAGAATTTGGTGTTCTGATCACCTATTTCTATCTATATTGCTCTGGATTTCTGTCTAAATACTTGTTCATTTACCACTTCCCATTTTTCAATCTACATTAACAACTCATTTTCCTTGCCTATTAGCTAGATGTTAAATGGATCTTCATCAAGCTTTCCTTGAGTATTCTCCAGTTGCTCCCTGAGATGGCTAATATTTTTGTCCAATGAAGATATCACTTTATTTATTTGTTTTGTCTTATCTTTTAACCTCTGTAACTTCAGCAAAGTGAGTACATGATATGCCCCTGTACTTATTGATTCTACACCTCGTGAATAGCCCCTTCAAACTCCTTATGATTTAGCAGCACATATATAGTCTAAAAGGCTTTGGCAGGTAGTTTTTGGCTACATCAATGTTGATAATAATAGGGGAGTGGTCAGATACTCCTGGCATTTTAAAAACAGCCTCTAGGCTACTGTAATGTGTAAGCCAAGAAGCATTCCCAAAAGTCCAATCAATATTGCTATATATTCTACTCTCTGCATCCCTTTTATTACACTATGACCATTGACAACCTTTCCTATTCAATTGCCTCACTCCAGTATCCCTTATGCATTCTTGAAAGTCCACAAGTTCATCTTGGTGCACGAGTTCATATTCTGTTCCCATTGATTCGATCATTGACATACACATTGTTGAAGTCACCTATGATTAGCCAAGCCTTGTGCATATTACTATATATTTGTCTGAACTGCTCCCATAGGTCCCTTATTTCATTTATTTTGTTCTTCCCATATACAAATATTATTCAACATGAAAAATTTGGTCCATTATCCTTCACTTGGCAGTGTATCAACTGAGTAGTTGTCAAAAATATGTGGACCTGCGCCATGTTTGCCTTCCAAAAGAGCCAGATTCTCCCATTGTTACTTATAGTTTCCTATGAGTATACTTTCCAGTCTTTACAAAACTTTTTTCTAACTTTGCTAACACTCCTAGGCTTTATCTTTGTCTCAAGGCAACCTAGTAGAATGATTTTATGTTTCAGCAGAAAGGCCTTGAGTTCTTTCTGCTTATAGGGCTTGTTCAGTCCTCTTATATTCAAATAGCTTATAATCATGGTGGATTTTCCTCATTGAGGCCAATCCCTTCAGTCACCTTGTCAGTGCTTCTATCTTCTTGTATTCTCAATGGACTATAGCAGTTTCGTTTCAGCATATTCTCTAAATCAATATCAGTTAAGGCTCATTTCTGTTGTGTATGTCCTTGAGTTTTCATCTTTTTGCTTCCCTCTAGATTTTTGATGTGTTTGTATTTCCACCTCTTGCTCAGTAGTTAGCTCTGTGATAGATTGAGTTTCCTATTGCTTCTGTAGTTGTTCAGGATTTCTGCTCCTTTTGCACTTGTAGTTGCTCAGTAACAGGTTTAACTCTCCACTGAACAGCAGACTGTTTTCTATGATGTTGCTCAACTTCTTTCCCCTGCCTTTGCTGCTATTTATCGTTTTTCTCCAAGTTGACATTGTTGTCAGTGGTTTGCTTTTGTTGCCTCACTGGTAGAGTCTTAACACAATTCCCAGTATGTTGCTCTATTTGAAAACACTCCTCACAAAATAAGGTTTGCATTCATAGTCCAATGCTTGTTATCAATACTTGCCATCTACTTCTTCAATGAGCATAGTATCTGGTAGCTCCTGCGATATATCCATTTCAACAATCATACGCGCATAGGAAATCATAATCCCCTGTGTTGTAAGTTTATCCGAACATATAGGTTTCCCTAAGTAGCTAGCTATACATCCCAAATTCTCCCTTGTCCAGTATTAGATTGGTAATCCTGGGAATATGACCCATATTGGCACATCGAGTCATTTCTTTACTCATCTGGAAATTAGGCTCCCATTATCATGGGTCTATTATGATATGTATATGGACCTTGTTGTATAATTTTTTTCTTATCTTCCTTAGATCTAAATCTGAATATAAAGTACCCATCATTATGTAGGAATACCTGTGGTGTAGTGATAAAATTCTACACACCGTACAAATTTTAGCATTTTTTTGAAAAAGAGAGTTCCACCCAGCACATACCTAATTATAGCTTCTTTCTATTTCTGGGCTTGCTCTGCTACTTCAGCCTGATTCAGTCGCACAGTCTTCACTCCTTCCTTCATTATTGGCGGATAGAATTCCAATTGCAGCCCCTGTTGCTGAGCTCGATTTCTTTCGATCACATCATCTAGAGTCGGCTCTAGTCGACTAGGGTTTGCTCGTTGCACCGAGAAAGTCAGCTTCCTTGTTGCTGTACTGACATCTACCTCTGCTGGTTTGGGATTCTCTTCTTCATCACATTTCGAAGCTTGCATGACTGTTGATGCGCTTTCCATTCTAGTCATTTAGTGGACCAGTTGTATTTGACCTATCATTTATGGTACCCCTAATTCCGGTGTTACCATTCTATCTTCTTCATTCGTCTTCGATATTGTAGGCGGTGCAATTATCTGTGATTTCTGTCGGGCCATCGTCGTTGTGCGTACGTTAGTTCTCCATGCTTAACGTGCGCCTTTAGAGCTCAACCCCATTAATTTACGCTACTCTTTTATTTACTGTTTACTGAAATTTTATTTGTCAAATTTTTGAATTTCAGCACCGTTTGCTAAATTTGTTCCATATATTAGGTAAGGGTATATTTTATCCATCATTTTTTCGTATAAAAAAGCGGCTAAATTTTAATAACTTTTAAACTGTGGCTATATTAATAGCAGATGTTAAAAGTGGCTATTTGTCAGAAATAAGTCCCCTTGTATGAATAGCTTACTCTTTAGAAAAAATATATAAGTAGCCACCTGAACTATATACCAAATCCCTGTTACATACTTTTTAAGAACAAAATCACCTTACACGCCCAACCTTTCTAAAGTATGTCTAAGACATACTACCTTTGCTATGCGGCATGCACGTGTGTGACAAAAAAGATAAAAACGCAAACCATTTTAAAAAAAAAAAATTCCCAATCTGTTTAAGTGCCACGTGTCACAATTATGTATTTTTTTCTTTCTTTTTTTTTTAATTAATGAGCCCCTTAACCCCCACCCTTTCCCTTCACTTTAACCCTCCCCCCTCCCTATTATTCTTCCCCGGAACCCCTCCCTGTTCGTCTTCGTTGCTGTCCTTTCCCCCTTCCCCATTTTCCTCTTCTTCCCCACCCCTTTCCCCTATCTTCTTTCTCCATAATTTTTAGACTAACAATAATGTAAAATAGTTAAAAGGATTCTATATCTAAGAAAATTCTACAAATCTAAGTTTGAATCATAATTAGTAGTAATAATTTAGGAATACAAATTTAATATGGTAGAGTATTAATTTGGTGGTTGATAATCGGAGATGAGCCAAAAGAAGCCGAGATTTGACCGACTCTAATTTGTTACTTACAGACCATTTTTATAAAGTTGTTCTTTATTTGCTTGCGCTTTCATCACTGGGTTTGGTTGCTTATTTCCATTGAATAATACCATAAATTATGGCCATAATTAACTGCCAAAACACCAAGATATTTTTGTTTATCGGAGAAGATGACGACGAATTGAGCAGGCATAGATCTGGCCATAACCGACTTTAATGGAGTTTGGAGTTTTGCATTCTATTTCTTGTGTTGAAATTGAATCTGGACTCAAAAACTTGTGACTAGTGTACTGGGGTTCCTAATTTTGGTTTGTAATCGGAAGGTGGTAATTGTGGGTAGTTTTATGGTGGTGGACGTCAATGGAGATAAGGTGGAGAAGAGAAAGAGACGGAAGGGAGAATAGTAAGGGTATACTTGTAATTTTATTTTATTTTAAAATTAATGACACGTGCTACTATATTATTGGTGCATGCCTCACTTTTTTTGACATGTTTAAATATAAAAGTGGTGTGTATTAGATACACTAGGCGGGGTGATGCCCATGCTAAGTATGAGTCGAGAACCAAAATGTGGTTCTTTTAGATTCAAAGTACACAAATAAGTGGTAAAAAAAAAAAGCTACATTTTTATATATAGTGCCACAATATCTGGCGCTATACATTAACGGTAACTGCACCGTTAATGTATAGCGCCATTTATTGTGACGCTATACTGCAAAAGCTGACAGGGTCCAAGTATAGCGCCACAATAACTGGCGCTATACCCCTTTGTTACTTTTGCCGGTGATCAGTCTATATATGGGGCCTCCCATGCTGTGTCTTTGTGCAAGACAAGTATGCCCCAATATTTTGTTTCTTCCTTTATGGTCTTTCCGAAAACACATGGAGATCATTCAACAAATATTATGGTTGTTCAAACTGAATAAGTCAAATCAAACCAATTTTAAAATGTAATTAGGTTTGATTTGATTGGTTTGGTATTGAGTAATAAAAATTCGAATCAAACCGACATATAAATATATAATTTTATAGATACATTGAAGAATTTATAAAGAATTTTTTTCAAAAGATATCTAGAAATATTTGTGATCTTCTCATGGAATGTATCTATTTTTTTTATACTTTAAATAATAGGTTATATCATTACTTTCTTATCAAATATTATTGAAACGCGTCAATTTTTTTGTTGTTCCATATTCATCTAATAAAAACCCCGAAAAACTCGAAAAAACAAATAAAAATGAACTAATCATATTAATTCACTTTAGCCCAGTTGGTTTCAAAACCAAACCTATTTGTACTATGCAAAATTGTGACTAAAGTGGTTCTTTATCCAATTTGATTTGTTTTCCAAGCATATTAATTCACTTTAGCCCAGTTTATTTAGTTGGATTCTTGCTAACTACATGTACTAGCTGCTCGTGGGGTAAAAGACTAGGAACAAGAGATGATTATATTGTACTGGCATCGGAAAAAAAAATTAAAAAAAATGAAAAGAGAGACTGAAGGAAAGAAAGAGACCACTTTAATGGCATCGGAATTGGCAAAAGTAACAAAGGGGTATAGCGCCATTTATTGTAGCGCTATACCTGACCCTGTCAGCTTTTGCAGTATAGCGCCACAATAAATGGCGCTATACATTAACGGTGCAGTTACCGTTAATGTATAGCGCCAGGTATTGTGGCATTATATATAAAAACGTAATTTTTTCTTTTACCACCTAATTGTGTACTTTGAGTCCAAAAGAACCACATTTTGGTTCCGGACTCTGCTAAGTATGGGCCCAATATGTGATTATTCGTTTTTTTTTCTCCTTGTGTTGTATTTTTTAGGTGTTTTCTGTCCGAAGTTTCAACACTTTTTATTTGAAGTTCAAGTTTGAAACCTTGAGATTAATCCTACCTTAGATTAGGTAGCAAGATTAGCATTTCCTTTTATGGATATCTCACAAGATGTGCAATTGGAAAATTGAAAATGAGTCACTCAATAAAAGGTTTGTTCATATAGTAAAAGGTTAAAGCAAATCATTTTTTATATTTTTTTTGAAACTAAGGACAGGTATAGGCCAAAGGTTAAAGCTGTGTTTTATTATTGTTTGAAAAGTTTGATTAAATGTATCTTACAGAATTCATAATCCATGAAATTCATCGTCGTTTGCATATTTAAACTAATTAAATTGAGTTGGGCTTTAGATTTGTGCTTTGGCATCTAAATTTTGGTTTTAGGCTTAGTTATTGATAAATTGGTTAAGTGTTATCTAGAAATTTCAGACTTATAGTAGGTCAAAGAAAGCGCATAATCTTTTTTAAATGGAGGGAGTATTAAACAATAGCATTTTATGTGCAAATATGTGTCATGTTTTTATTAATTTGGTGTAAACACCCATGTGAATAAGTTTCTTACTCATCAAAATTCGGGCTATAAAAAAATTCTTTTATTATTTTATTTTGTAGCTTGCGGATTTTCTATTGTTTTGATTTCTCAAGTCATATGAGTACGACACTTTTATATTTGAATTTGGTTTGAGAACAATTGGTTTCGAATAATTGTTTATAGAAAACAATAAAAATACAGAACAATGTAAAATCTGATTTGACTGAAAATTAAATAAATAAAAAAGTTTCACTGAGAAAGATAACATTGCATAATCACTTTAAAATTTTAGAAGGGCCTTGATTGTAATTTCAGATAAACCTAAGTTGTTTCCGCTTTGAAAACGGGCGAAAAATGAAGCACATATATTTTGTGTGGCTATAAATCATTACATAAAGGTAAATTGTTTCCAAATAGGGAAAGAGGTCATTCTTTTTTGCACGGACTAAAAAGGAAATGAGTTCACATAAAATAAAACGGAAGGAGTATATTATTGTCAGCAAGGAGTAAATATGCTCGCCTCTTTTAAGCTCTAAAGTCTTCTCTTCCTTGTATCCTAATAGTAAATATATTTTTCGCTTCACAGTAAATAAAACGAATAGCGAATAATTTTATCTAGTATTTTTTTGAGTTTTGTATACACAAAAATTTAAAAATTGTTCATTCTATTATTCTTCCATGCATACGTGTATAGTATTACTATAAAGAGTAAACATCCATTGACTCAAGTCAAGGATCAGTCAAAATCTCTTCTTTTTTACTTTAATTGGTATAAAATTTGTTTTCTTTAGCAGATAAAAAGTAGAAGTACTTTTTTGATAGTAAGACATTATCGCCTTCGCGGCACTGGATTATATTTCCGTCATTTCCGGAAAGTGCACGGACATGAGAAGCACTTTTGAGAGACTTATAGCCCGTTTGACCAAGCTACAAAAATCAGCTTATTTTGAGAAGTGCTTTTTTTCAAAAGTGCTTTTCTCAAAAGTACTTTTGGTGAGAAGCAGTTTGTGTTTGGCTAATTAGTTTGAAAAGCACTTCTGAACAGCAATTAGTGTTTGGCCAAGCTTTAAAAAACTGCTTCTAAGTGTATTTTTCTCAAAAGTGCTTCTCAAAAAAATGCTTTTGGAGAGAAGCTACTTTTTTCCGCCTCTCCTCAAAAGCATTTTTTTTCCTTCAAAAAGCTTGGCAAAACACCTCAATTTTTGGCCAAAAGTGCTTTTGGCCAAAAAGAAGCTTGGCCAAACAGGCTATTAGAAACACCTGTTAACAAACAATTGCTGCTTAGAAATACTTTTCAAATTAGTTAGCCAAACAGAAACTGAATCTCACCAAAAATATTTTTGAAAAAAATACTTTTAAGAAAAAACATTTCTCAAAATAAATTAATTTTTCTTAAAAACGGTATTAATAAGCTAGTATCATGGAGAAAACTAAAAAGAAAACAATGGAGAAAACTAAAAAGAACAATCAGAAGTAAAAAGGTAATGCCTTGTTAACAAGACTGCAACTTGAGTGACACGTGAAAAGGTGGCTAAAGTGGGGTATATGTTTTTCTCCAAAAATGAGCAAGTAGGCAGCATGAAGTACAACAGGCCTAAAGCATCTAAAGTTACCAAAATACCCCCGGACTTTTAGAGCCTGTTTGGATTGGCTTAAAAGCTGGTCAAAGTGTTTGGCAAAAAAGAAAACAACTTAAAAAAAGTTAAAACTGGCTTAAAAAAGCCAAAAGCCACAAGTTGGTTGTTCCCAACTTTTTTTTTCTAGCTTAAAAGCCAACTATCTTTGACCAAGTATTTTACCCTCTTGTCCCTAATAATATTTATTATTCCAAAAATGTCCTTCAGAAACTTTTAAAATAATTATAATATCCAACTCAAACTTTTAAAATTTGTAAGAACGTGAACTTACTTTGAAGTTTAGCTTTGCTCTGAAAGGTGAATACGTATTTACCTAATGAAGTTTTTTTACTAAATAATTAAAACATGAGATAGGAAATAGGACTCCTAAACCTAAAAGGAAGGAAAAATAGTCCTAAATATTAGTATAAAAATGATTAAACATTTATTTATATAATAATCATCTGTAAAATCTTTATAAAAAAAATTATAAATTAATAAAATTGATATACATGCAAAGTCATAACAAACGAAGCTTGCTAAACATACTTAACTTTAATATCTCTTACATAGATTGTAGTATTGTACTTGTATTTGATTTTTTTCCCTAAGAATTTAACGTGTGCGACCAACAATTCTAGTTGCATTGTAATTTCTATTAACTATACGTACAATTTTCAAATAATTTTAAAAAGTACAAGTTTATTTTATTTTGATTTCCTAAATATTAGAAATTTTTACATAGCTCAAATAAGGAATAGAATAATAAAATATGGTAGTCATTTCATATGTTTTCCCAGTAAGCTTGTAATTTCAAGAAATAAATAAAAAATTTACATGGTTGAAAGAAGTGAAAAATAAGAGTTCAACAATTATATTCATAAAAATTATCTTAGGTGATCAGTTCAAATATTAATTTCATATTTATATTAATAAGTTTGAAATAAATATTATAGTAATAAGCTTCTTTATAGTGTTAACAACTTTAAGGATATTTCAGTTATTTTAATAGAAAAAATGCTTACCAGCACTTGTTTACCAAACATTTCAACAACTTTTTTTCAGCTCCAGTACTTTTATCCAAACGCATAACTGCTTATTTATAAAACCAGCTCCAGCACTTAAAAAGTGCTTTTAAGCACTTGTGCTTAAAAGCTACTTTTTTTAAGCCAATCCAAACAGGCTCTTAGTCTAAAATTCCCTGTTTTCCCTGGTTGTCACACGCACAGGCACAACCCTAAAAATTGAATGGTTCTTTCTCCAGATTTTCATGTTCAACTCCTTCCTCTTTGAGTCTTCTCCCTTCCTGCTCAGTTTATGTGCGTTATGATCATATAGGGCTGTCAAATTTGGCCCAAGCCCAAATGATCCGCCCAACCCGCTCAAGGTTGGGTTGATTATTGAACCGCTCATTTATTGAACTTAACTTATCTTGACCCAACCCATTTTAACTCATTTAAATTTGGGTTAATTTTTAACCCAGGTTAATCCATGAGTAAGTTTGTCAAAATATCTTAGAAATAATTTTATTTTTTGTTTAATATTTTAAATATGACCATAACCAATGTTTTAAAAGGCGGGGGCGTGAGGTGAGGCGTTTTACCTCTGACGAGGCGAAGCGTAAGCCTTGAGACATGGGGCGTAAGTCCCATGGATCTTTAAATTTTACTAATTTCATGAATTTTTAAGATAATATAAAATAAAAAATAATTATAAAAAGTACATTAAAATCACAGAATTATAACAAATAACATATTTAAAATATTAATAAATTATAATTCAACTATGAATAATACGAAAAGTATGACATATATCGTAACAAATAGTTGCAATGTCGTTACAACTCAAACATCAAAAGTAATGTATTCGATACGAAATATTATATGTATCTCTTAAGGAGTAATGAATCTTGAAAGAATTTCGATATTATAATTTGATATTTTTCTTAAAATACTCCTTTTATTTTATATGCTTTCTATTTGAAAGAGAATTTTTATAAAAATATAATTCACAATTTAAATATGATTCTCAAGCATCATTCATTTTTAAGTTTCAACAAGTTAATAAAGTGACAGATAATTCACCATACAATACCATGATAACTAATTATTTGTACATAGTTACTAGCTAATACTGAGCTATTAAATTAATAAGTATTGTATCTCGTAAACGTGAAAAAAAATAATTAGAAAAATAATTATAAAAAAAATTATGGACTATTATATAGTAAAGACATAACAATAGTTAATAAATAAATACTTTTTAAATGAAAGATTTATTTAAAATTAACTATCATAGTAGTCTTAGTGAATAACGTGCAATAATTTTTATTTTAATATGACAAAACTCCCAACTTAATAATTTATACTTAGGAAAAAAATAATTTTGAGTAGTCAACGACTTATTAAGAAAATTTGAAGATTTACAAGGTTAGTTACATACAATTGCATAAAGTTCTATTAGGCGAGCCCAGTACGCTGGGCGTTGGGCGTGTCCGGGGCGTAAGCCCCGATGACCGAGGCGTAAGTCTCACGGAACTAAGCCCCACGCATAAGCCCAGGGGCATTTTATGAGTGCTCCGCTCCGGGGCGAGTCCCAATTCTGCCTTTTAAAACAGAGACCATAACAAAAGCAAAAAAGCCTAATTTAGTAATTATATAATTTATAAGAAAATAACACATATTAAGTAAAGTTTAATAAGAGTTGGGTGGATTGGGTTATGACCCAAAATTTAACCCAACCCATCTTAGCCCAAGTAACTTCTAAACCCATTTTGACCCGCCCAAAATTGATCCGACCCGCCGTTTTGACAACCCTAATTGTATAGTTATAAGGTGAGTTCTGGTTTCTTAATTATCTGATTTTCGGGTGGCTGCTGTATAGAAATTGTGTAAATTGTTGGTCTTTAATTCTCTGCGGTTGTCCGGAACAAACTGCGACTGGTTGTGGACTCTGTTGCCTGAGCAAAAGTCCTTTGAATTAAGGGAAGTGTTAGCTATACTCTTTTCTGGGTTGACTGTGATGGCCTCTCAGGGGTCGCACTTCAGCAATTAGCCTTTGTTTTTAAAGGTGTTTGAATATTTTTGTTTCTTTACTCTTCTGAAAGTTTTTTAAGTTTTTAGAATGTTGAAATAAAATGCTACCTAAACCCCCCAACTGGGATTTAAAGGACTAACCGTGTGCATTCCTTTTCAAGCAATTTGAGAGTTTTTTTTCCCCCTTTTAATACCTATTTTTTCCCTGTTGTGTCCAATAATACATGAGTTTTATTTGTATTTTTATACAAAGGTTAATGAATATCTTTGTGCAGACTAATTGTTGAGATTCTGTATATTGAAGGCATATATGACTCTTAAATAAAGAGTGTGCTTATGTAAAAGCCTTGTGGGTTTAAGCTTAGATAAGATGGCAAATTGGCTATTCAAGATCAATATTTACCTTTAAATGTTTTTCTCAGTTTATATTGGGGGAAAAAATATCTCAGGTTCTTTCCCTTGTACATAGATGCAAGCTTTTCCTATTTCTTCCTGTAGTTCTTTCCACTTTTTATGATATTGGCTGCCTATTTTTCAGTTCAATGAAGAATCACGTTCGCCTTTTATAAAGAAGTACAATACTACTATTGATCCTGCTGAGGTACATCTTTCTTTCCCCTATATTATTATAGGATCCAAACTTGAATTTTTCCAAACTTAGGTTATATTGTTAAAAGTTCGTGTAACTTTTATATAATACAAACGGAGGACCACCGCTGTTCAGTTAGTAGAAACTAAAATAACCTATAAGTAGATAACTTCATCCAACTGACTATGTTCCAGGAAGTTTAATATGGATAAAAACTTCATGTAGCTTTGTTTGGCTAATTTGAATTAACATGGGAAGTTAAAACTGAGGTCCTCTACTCTTCCTTCTCGTTTCAAGTCTGTTGAAGCATCAAATAAACTGGAACGACTGTGAGTGTTTATTAAGTGTTAATTCTTCCAATATTGAACCTTACTCTGTCGCACAACTTTGTTATAATGGAACTTCTTTTGGGCTACTTACTACAAACTGAATTATCTATAAAAATTATGAAGTTTCATTCTTGCAATTAGAAGATTGGGTCCTGTACTTAATAAAACATTTTAATAACAATACCTATACACAGACACAGACACACACACACACACACACAGACACACACATATATATATATATATGTATATATAAAGTCCATCTCTAATGGCTTTTGCTTTTCTTTTACTTTGTTATTCCAGTTATATATCCTTTCATTCTTTAGTCTTTACTTAAAATAAGCAAATGTGTTTGGGAAAGTGAAAAATTTGCTATATTTGTACCCAACCTATCTGGGAGGAAGCAATGATAATAGAAGTATTTCAAAATTCTAATTTCAGTGTCAAAGTAGAATCCTAATACTTAATATAACGAGACTTCTAGCACTTTTGTGATTCATAAACGACTTCGACGCTTTCTTTTTGTACCAACAAACATGATGATTTACAAAATTTGTTGTTGCCACAAAGTTTTCCTGCTTATGTTATAGCTCCTTATCTTCCATACATAACATAGAGGGAATTAATGGTATATGTTGATGCTTGAGATACTATTACAAGATGGAGAATATATACTTTTACTGGAATGTTGAGTATAGGTAAAACAGATTACATTATTGCAGCATAATGTTTGCACGTGTTATTCTGAAATTTTTTGCTTTCTCTTCGGACAGCTAAAATATATATGTGATGATGGTTGCAACATTTAGAAAAGTATGTTTCATTTCTTCCGCTGCATGCTACGTCTTAAATTTGACTGATTCTTTCTGTCCTAGCTCTGTTATTGTTGTTCATTCACTAAGATATGGTTCCAAGTACTTCTGTTGTCTGCTTTTTCTTTCTCCATGCTTTTCTGTTTTTGTGTGCTTAGAGTTATTTATAGCGTCTGTACTATAGGTGTTTGACTATGGTTATGTATCTTTCGCCAACCAGTTTTATCAAATGTTGCATTGTCTATGAAGGCAACTTTCCTCAAATATCGTTATTTATGCTTTAGTTATTTCACTGATTCTATAAAATTTTAGTTTTCTTTGTCATATCTAAAGTGCCTTCCCTGATGCTTCTGCAAGTTGTGGTCTTTCAGGCTTTGTTTTTGTCTACAGTTTCTGATCTTGTTCTTCTTCTCGGTATATACAAAAGGAAAAAAAAGTATATCTTCGTGCATCTTCTAAAGTCAATCTTGGGGAATATGAGTGGATGTATAAACTTGATTACAAAGATAAAATAAAGGATACAAGGTGCAATTTTGTGGGTTTTGAAGAAAGATGCCATCTTCTGTTCTATTGCACCAGTAGAGTAATCTACAGGTGCGGGAAACTATTGCGGAGATGTTAATCGTGATGACTGATCATATAAAAAAATGCAGAATTTTATTGATATTATGAATCTTAAAGACATGATCACCAAAAGAAAGGGAATTGGATCCTTGAATGGGTAACTTGTAACTTCTCTTAGAATATTACATGCTTTGTAAAGAAGAAAAGAGAATACTTTATACTTAATTATCTTATTGTTCTTCCTCCAAGCCATTAGTGAAACGGTCAATATAAGAACCTCTATGCCAGATTTATTTGTTAATGCAGTTGTTGAAGTTCATTATCTTCTGCATCTCTAATGAGAGGTTGTTGTTCATCTGCCGGATGTTGTATCTATCTTTTCATTTGGTGAAGTTTTGTTAGGACCAATCAGTTTTTGGTAAAAGGATGAAGTACTACGCTTCATTTTATTTTTATTTTTTTATTCTTATCTTTTTCACCTTTTCATAACTCTGTTTAATTCATTGGTCCACGTTGATTCTCTGTAGAGTTTGGCGATACATGCTTAAAATGGTTTTAAGTTCTTATGAAACATCTTATTGCCTTGATTTGTGAAGCGCAAGGTGCTCTCCTAATTTGGTCGCGCACCTTTGCTTACTAACTTGACGCTAAATTGTAACATACCACTTAAATTCCATTACATTTACCAAAATGACTACACTGCCTGTCCATGCCAATAGAAAGGAGGAGGATTTACTGTTTATTAGAAATTAGTTCTGTAAATGCTTTAATTTCATTTCTTCGTTCAATTCTACTCTCATGAATTTGTCGTTCTATGCTGTAATAATATACTGGAGTTCGGTGCACCTGTGTATGAACTTCCAGCATATTTTGCTGGAACTCCAACATACGGAAAGTTCCAGCATAATATTCAAGAGATTCGAGCACTTGTGTATGAACTTCCAGCATATTATACTGGACCGGTATACTTTGCTGGAACTCCAGTATATTATGCTGGAGTTCCAACCAAGAGGTTGTGAGTTCGAGTCTCCCCAAGAGCAAGGTGGGAAGTTCTTGGAAGGAAGGATGCCGGGGGTCTATTTGGAAACAGCCTCTCTACCCCAGGGTAGGGGTAAGGTCTGCGTACATACTACCCTCCCCAGACCCCACTAAGTGGGATTATAATGGGTTGTTGTTGTTGTTGTTCTAGTGTACTTATGCTGGAACTCCATCATATTATGCTGGAGTTGCAGCATACTTATCCTGGAACTCCAGTATAATATGCTGGAGTTCAAGTATACTTATGCTGGAACTCCAGCATAATATACTGGCGTATTTTTCGGGATTTGAACAGTGTTTTCGCTCAGATTTATCTTTACATAAAAAGTGGCTAGATTTCGATTATTTCTAAAACTGGGCTATTTTTGAATGACCACTTGTAAATTTGGCTATTTTTTAATTTCTCGCAAATCTTACAAGCCCAACCCGTTAAAAGTTGGGCGGGTTGGAGGTTTTGGGCTTGTTTTGGCACCTCTAATATATATATAGGCAGCTTTTTGACGCGGAAGAGAAAAGGTAAAGAAAAGAGGCTACTACCTATTAGGTGGAAGAGAGAAGAAATAGGAGGAGAAACCATCTACGTCCTCTGTAACTACGGGCAAGTTCATGGCTTTTGTGCTTTTCTTTTCGATTTTTCCATAATATATGCTTCTCTGTCTCTGTTAGTACTATTTTGTGTTGTAAAAAACTTACTCCGTACTTTGCTGCAATATATGTGGGCGACAATAGTTTCGCCCTTTCTTTGCTGTTATATTCAAACAAAAACTATATAACAATTGAAAAACAAGAACCATAGACTCTTTATTTTCCAATTCAAAGGAACAAATTTTATTTTGCCTTTTCATCGTTTTGGGTGGTGGGATGAGTGGGTGTGGGGAAAAGGGGGAGGGTTTGGAGTCGTGCTGTTGACTAATGCCTGTTCTTCGATTTGTTGATATGGTTGTTGCATATAGTAGAAATCTGAAGATATAATTCGTGATACTCCCATCATAAGGATGTTGCTTTAGCTTATTATAACTTTGTCTATTTTTACGTTTGTAGGGGCTTTTATGAGCCTACTTCATGGAATTTTTTTTTTGGCTGCTTTCAACAGTCATTTTTTTGGCTTTATTTATGGGTAGTTCGGGTGATATTGTGATGTTTCTTTTCTCGTGATAATGCTTATGGGCCAAGCTGATATATTAAGCTTGTTGTTTGCGGCTGGTGTGTGGGGTGCAACATACATGTTGGTTGCAGTTCTTGGCTTCTTTCAGATTTTCAATTTTCTCAGAACCTCTATCCTCAGTTGACCTCTCGATTTGAGCAACGTGTAAAAAGAACAGAAAAGGCAGTGATCATGGGCTACGCACAGTTGGTTATTGGCCCTGCAGGCAGTGGAAAGGTGATAGCTGGATCATATTGCTTCACGTTTCTATAATGTTTTATATTGGATTTGTCCTTGATTTATATTTGGATGTCCAATCCTGCTAAAAAGATGTCCTTGATATGGCTAGTTTCACCTAGACTGATATTTCTTTTACAGTCCACTTACTGCTCTAGTTTGCATCAACATTGTGAGACCACGCGGCGCACTATCCATATTGTCAACTTGGATCCTGCTGCCGAGAACTTTGACTATCCAGTGGCTATGGGTGAGAAGAGATGGAGTATTTTAAGTAATTAGCTTTCTGTTCATATGTCTTAATTCTAAAATTAACTTAATGATATTGGTTGCAGACATCAGAGAACTCATCTCACTGGATGATGTTATGGAAGAACTAGGTCTCGGACCAAATGGTGGCCTTATGTATTGCATGGAGTATCCTTCCTTTAGAGGCTTTTCATTTTCAGAATTCTGTTTCTTTTGTATGAAAATAAAATCCTGTTTTTGTCCTGTCAAAATTGTAAGCCCTTGATGGTTATATCAGACATCTCGAAGAAAATTTGGATGAGTGGCTGACAGAAGAGTTGGACAACTACTTGGATGATGACTACCTAGTGTTTGACTGCCCAGGTACTTGTACATTTTCCGCTCCTATTTGTTCTTATATTAGCAGTACAGTACTAATTCTCCGATGTAGACTACTGAATTTTGCTAGCAGGCGAAGATATTAACCTAGAATACTGCCAACATAACTTCATGTGAGTAAATACTATAGGGACATACAGGTGGTGGAGAGTCTCCGAGGGCTTGACTATCAGTTGTGATTTTCCTTGGAATTGTCTTTACAGAATCTTGCCCCTTAGATTGTTCATGGATTGAAATCAAGGGCTAGCTGTTTCTTTCTTGTTAACTAATTTCAGAATGTTGTTCTACTGGACACATTTGTATCAAGTCACCTGAATTAATTTTGAGATACCTGCCTAATTTTGTGAGATACCTGTCTAATTTTTATACTGGAAACATTTGTATCAAAACACCTGAATTAATTTTCAGATACTAATTCTTGATGTCATTATTTGTGTCCACGACTTCCACCTTGTGTACATTTTCAGAGAATGAACATTGCATGTTCAGATATATTTACTCTTTGATGCAACTTATGTGATTAAGACCCTTCTACTCCGTTGGACAATGATGGAGCAGTCTTAGATACAGGATGAGAACATAAGATCCTGTTTTTTTCTTAATGCATTACTTAAAGGCTCACGTCAGACTAAGAACTCCTTCCTTTTCCACTCCGTGGGCTCCATCTCTCCATCCTAAGGCTGTGTAGACATGGTGTTCCCTCTTCTTCTTGCTTCAAGTCATTGAAGGATAAAAATGATGCAGCAATTCCACATTAGTCCATTGCACTCGTCTTATCCTTAACTTTGGAAAATTGTTCTAAGTTTCCTAACATGATTTCTACATTGTTATGTTGTTGCTCGGCCATCTGTCTCCTATTATGACTACCCATAATCTAACTTTCTACACTGACCTGTATTCTTATCTCGTAAATCTTTATGTACTTATAGAAAGAAATGCACACATGCACTCCCAGATGCACGCGCACACATATAGAGTACTCTGACATTTCATCATTATACAGGCCAGATTGAACTTTTTTCACATGTTCCTGTGCTGAAGAACTTTGTGGAACACCTAAGGCGTAAAAATTTTAATGTTTGTGTTGTGTATTTACTTGATTCTCAGGTGCGTGATCTTTACTAGTTGATTTTCTTCTTCTCTTTTTCCTTCCTCTGCTATTAACCATGGCGTTTATGTTCTTTTTGTATCTCAGTTTATCACAGATGTGACCAAATTCATAAGTGGTTGCATGGCTTCACTCTCTGCTATGGTTCAACTTGAACTACCCCATGTTAACATTCTCTCAAAAATGGATCTTGTTACAAACAAAAAGGATGTTGAGAAGTTAGTCCTACTACCTCTAACTATTCGTTTCATGTCTTTGGCACTTTCAACACATGCTCCCACTAATTGTCTTTGTTATTTTAGTGTATTAAAATTTATTTTCCCTTTAGTTACTTGGATCCAGAGCCTCAGCTGTTACTCGCAGAGTTGAATNCCCGTTTAGCCCGAACCTGAACGGGCCCTAAATAACCCGAAATTTCCCGACCCCCCCCCAGCCCGTTATCCCAGCCCGCTAAACAGCCCGCCCGCTAACCGAACGGGCTGGAGTATTTCGCGTTCAGCCCGTCCAAGCCCGCCCGTTAAACATGTATAAGCTCATGTTCATGTTTGTTAGTAAAAATAGCACGGTCTAGCCAGTTTTCGGACTGGTCATTCAAAAATAGCCAGCGTTTACTAAGTCAATAAAAAATAGTCACTATTTTGCTGCAACAGAAACCGGTCCATCATAATATACTGGAGTTCGGTGCACATGTGTAGAACTTCCAGCATATTATGCTGGAACTCCAACACACGGAAAGTTCCAGCATAATATACTGGAGATTCGAGCACTTGTGTACGAACTTCCAGCATATTATACTGGACCAGTATACTTTCCTGGAACTCCAGTATATTATGCTGGAGTTCTAGTGTATTTATGTTGGAACTCCATCATATTATGCTGGAGTTCCAGCATACTTATCCTGAAACTCCAGTATACTTATCCTGGAACTCCAGTATAATATGCTGGAGTTCAAGTATATTTATGCTGGAACTCCAGAGCATAATATACTGGCGTATTTTGCGGGTTTTGAACAGTATTTTCGCTCAAATTTATCTTTACATGAAAAGTGGCTAAATTTCGATTACTTTTGAAACTGGGCTATTTTTGAACGACCACTTGTAAATTTGACTATTTTTGAATTTTTCCCTGTTTGTTATTGTTAGAGTTACGAAAGGAATAAAAAAGTTACGGTGATTAGTTGCGACCTACTATAAGGTTTTCGTGTACAACTTATTTTGGCGATTTGCTTTAGTCGCCACGAACGTACTGCAATATATCTACTTACAATTTATTTTTGCGACGAAATTTTTCATTTTTTTTTGAATTCAAACTTTAGTCGTCCAGAAAGCGAATTTACAAAAATATAATAATCTACAATAATTTTGTGTAAAATAAAAACTGTAAAGAAATTTTTGAAATTTAGTCTAAATATTTTTACTTTGTAGAAAAAGTTAATAACTTTCAAAAATTGAAATAATTTAACTTGNAAGTCTTCTTGACTCGTTCTAAAAGGAGCAAGGTCTTACTCAAATCAACAAGTGTCTTTTTTGCGGGACTTAATCTTTTTGAGGTTTACCTCTTGAAATTGCCTCATCTTCTCATTAAGTTGTAATTATCCCCCGAAACATATTTGAGGTAAAAGACTTCCTATTTTCTGGTGCTGTACAAATCACTGCCGATGTCGAAGCATGTTAGAAATGGACCTCAGTGGACTTTATTCGGATATGACGTTTTAGGCGAGCTTTCGCGAAGATTTCAGATTCCTCTTTACTTTTTTGTTTAAAATTTGGTTGACGTTGAAGCTATTCATTTCTTTTGTGGCAGAATCAGTGTACTGATTATTTTTCTTTCTAGCGAGTCTATTTGCTCTTAGCTCCTTGACGCTTGGAATCTAAAGAATTGAATAGGACCAAAAGCTCCTGTAGAAACACCTTGAATGGTGTAGGATTTAATATAGATTGTCATTTTTCGTCTAGTAATTATTTTATTTTTCTTAATGAGTGAACTAGATGGTGTGCGCCCGTGCCATGCACGGGCATATGCGCAAATACTTACGGCCACACCTAAAGTTAAATGTCAAACACAATAACACAAAGTCAAGTCAAAAAAGATTCAACTCATTATCGCACTACTCCAGCAACCAATCCATCAACTCTAAAGAAAGATACTATATTGACTAAATTTCAATTACTTGCAACAAATTGACAAATTCTGAAAGAACGCGAAATCCTAAGAGCTAGTGGTGCCATGATTAGTACCTACTTAACCTTAGGCATGCTAGACTACAAGGTTAGGCAAGAAACACCTTGACAAAAAACTCTAAATTACTTTAGCTTTTCCATCACCGGTTTGAGGTAAGTAAGGATTGTAAATCTAGTCCTGAGGGTATGAAACCTCGGATTTCGTATCGTTTTATTATTTTGATGTGACGCGCATGCTAGGTGACGGGTGTGTGGGCGTGAACCGTTGGGATTGGTTGAAACTATATAATACTTATGTGTTTTAGAAAGAGTTTCTGTAAATTGAGTTGAATGTCATATTTGGGCCTTGTGCCAAAGCTGTTTGGACCCTTAGGGGCCTTCTCTTACTATCCTTTCACCGTTTTTGGTTGAAATCTATACTCAGTCTTGTTACACTTATTGATTTCATAACTCAGTATTCATTATTCTGTTTTGATGCATATAAAATATTGTTTTTGGTTGAGTACCCTATTTTTACTGAGAGCCCGAGTGACTTGAGAGGTTTATGACTGAGTGAGGCCGAGGGCCTGATTTGTGAGGATATTTATGAGATCGGGCTGCACGCCGCAGCATGTTGTTACTTATTCATGATTGATGAGGCCGATGGCCTGATTGATTTATGCCACGAGATGGCTTGATATAGTGCTTGGGCTGAAGGAGCCCCTCCGGAGTCTGAACACCCCCAGTGAGCGCGGGTACCCTGAGTGAGAGTGATGTGAGGTATGCCCGAGGGGCTGTATACGAGTGACTGTGAGGTTGCCCGAGGGGTTGTATATGAGTGATGTTTTGCCCGATGAGCTGCTTATGAGTGATGTTTAGCCCGAGGGGCTGCTTATGATTCCATCATTTTTGCTCACTGTTGCATTGAGCCTCTGTTTGAGAACTGTTGAAAACATATCTTCAAATGATTTTTACTGAAACTGAGTTTAAACGAAATGATTTGATTCAAACTCTTCTTTTAAAAGCCTGCTGTACTTTTACTGAGATTTCATGATATGAACTTATATGCTTTATTGCTCGTCACTGCTTCTCAGCCTTTATTTACTTTGGTTACTTACTGTGTTGGAGTACTCACGTTACTCCCTACACCTTATTTGCAGATTTAGGCGTATGAGGACCCGGTAGCGGCTATTGACTAGTCCAGCTGTAGACTCATCTCGGAGTTGGCAAGGTAGCTGCTGGCAATCGCATCCCTATTCTTCTCGCTCATATCTTCCTATAGTTGTTTGTAGTTACATTTTCCAGACTGTTTTAGTCTCAGTATTTTGGACAGATTTTAGTAGATGCTCATGACTAGTGACACCCCGATGTCGGGCTTTTCTTTCTGCACTTTCATTATTCAGATTTTTCTTTATGAAGTTTTTTTATTATTAAATAGCTTGAAGTTATCCTTAAATTGAAATATAGAGTTATTTTTGGTAAAGAGTCGGCTTGCCTAGTACCATGATAGGCGCCATCATGACATGGTAGTTGGGTCGTGACAATAATCATATATTAAATAAATATTTAGTAGATTTTTAATTTGAATCCACAAGAAACCGTAATCAACCTTCTAGATCCATCTTGCCACTTGGAGTTAATTACACTTTTCTGAATTCGAGTATTCTCCATACAACAACAACAACGGCCCAGTAAAATTCCACAAGTGGAGTTTGGAAAGGGTAGTGTGTACACAGACCTTACCTTACCCTGAGAGAGTAGAGAGGCTGTTTCCGAAAGACCCTCAGCTCAAGAAGACGAAAAGAGATAATATAGTACCACCAACAGATACCATAGAAATAATAACAACATCATAAAGACCAGAAAGTCGATGAAAAGCAAAAGCGATAGCCACTAAATAGATCTGGCACTATAAAATACGAAAAAGTAGTAAATACAATATTAATCATGAATAGTTGTAATCCCCACACCTCCATAACCTCACCATGATCTTCCTCCATGATCTCAAATGTTTAATGTCATGTTTATGGCATTCTTTTGTATATCTCTATGTAATACTATAAATAGAGGATGGGAAGTGATATTGTACACACTTGATACTTGAAAGAAATAAGAAGCTCTTATCTCTTGCTCTCTCCATTTTTGTTTATTTTCTTGTTTCATATTGTTATTTTGATTTAGTTTCTTAACAAGTTAGAAGTTTTTTGCCGTTTTGGCTATAATTGGCTAGTTCTCTACGAGGATATGTTATCTTGTCCCTAGACGAACTTTAGAGGAGTCGTCCCTAACTTTATACTTTAAAGAGGATTTCAAAGAATAATTCAAATCAACTATGGATTAGTTATTAAATTAAATCAACATTAAATAAAACTATTTGTAGCATTAGTGGGACTTCTATTCTTAATTATAGACAAGAAAATATATTTCAAAAAGGAGAGAATTGATCAAACTTCAAGGTGAGTCCTAGTTACCTTTCTAAAGTACTTCTCAAAAAATTGATCAACGCATATAACTACAAATCTAAAGTAGTTTTCTGAAACTCATTTTTGACAAGGAATACTTCTTAAATAAATAATTTTTATTAGGGAAAATAATTTAGCCAAATCGGCTATTTTACTAGGAAAATGACACTGTATAGCCGCTCTAAAAAATAGCCAAAAGAATATTTTTTTTGTATATATTATATAATAATATATATAATATATAGTATTATATATATATATATATATATATATATATATAAAATTATATAAATTTTATACCAAATAGAAACGTAAAAAGCCCTTTTTACTACAAAATTGACAGCTTGAAGGAGTAGTTGAAGAATAATACTTCTTTTTCATGTCAATTCAACGTCTTAAATAAAATAAAATATAAAAGTCTTGTTCAAAGATATGGCAATTAGTTTAATAAGATTCACTTAATTAAATTTAGTATCTCATACCCTTATCGTACAATAATTATAAAATATTTAATTTTTAATCCCCAAAGTTGCATAAGTACTAGGCACCCTTTTGCATGGAGTTTTATTTGATATCTTTATATACTTGTCCATTTAGGGAAAAAATATTATCTTTTTTTTATATATATAAAAGTTTGCCGTCTAGTGGCGATGCCCTTTTATATCCCCCACTATTTTAAAGAGAGATACAACACGAGGACTTTCTACGGGGTCACCCATCCTAGCATTACTGTCGCTCAATCACGATTAGGAAAGAAAAACATTATCTTAATTCCTAATTTTATTAAAGAATTTAAGATACTATTCTAATTCGTTATCACTAAAAATTGTTAATTATGCTTAGTTCTTTATAAAGTACTATTTGAAAATTATAGTGTAACTTCATAACTCTCTAGCTTCTGAAAAGCCATGTGAAGTAAACATTTCGTGACAACGGTTATAGTCGCACCAAAGGTACTGTATATCTCTACCTATAATTTATTGTGTGGCTCATTTGTTTATTATTTACGGCAAACTTAATCGTCACATAAAATAATAATAAAAATGCAGAGGAAGAATGCATATTCACATTGGTCATTGCCTCGGCGAAAAAAATTCACAAAAATTATATTAAAAAATATGAAAAAAAAAATGGATTTGCCAATATTTTGTATGAAAGGAGTAATACTTTAAGAATATATATAACTTGGCATCAATAGCTCATGTATACCTGTTAATCGGGCCGGGCTGATCCGTTTTCAACCCGCTTCTACCCGGGTCAGCCCGGTTCAGCCCGCTACTGTTCACTATTGGGCGGGTTGGTTGGGGGCGGGTTTTGGACGAACACATTCTACTTAACGGTGCACCGAAACCGCGTAGCCCATGACCCGTTAACGGGTTGTTAACGGGCTGCAGCCCGTTAGTAGCCCGGTTACCGTTGGTTAATTTTTTTTTTAAAATTAATTGGACTGTTGCCAACGGTCAAATTGAGAAATGACCTTTGGGGAACGGCCAGATTTTGCAAAAATGGCCATTTCGGCCTCCCCCATTAAAAATATAGCCTTCTCACCCCTAATAATTGAAAAATTAAATTTTTAACCTTTTAAAATCTATAAATAGCCCCCCTTCTTCTTCATTTTTTCTCACAATTCACTCTCTTACTACTCTAATTCTCTCTTGATATTATTGTTCTTAAATTCTCAATTCAAGACTTCAAGTTAAATCATGTCCCGTACTTCTAGAGTGCGCTCATATGTCTGGGAACACTTTGAGGTGGTACAAGAAAATGAAAAGGCTCGGAAATTAAAGTGCAAGAACTGTGGTGTATTCTTAAATCTTCGTCCAAAGTGTGGCACGGGCTCTTTAAGGAGCCATATCAAGAGTTGTCTCGAGGGTACTCCAGAAATTCGTCTTCTAAGTTGATTTGAGACAATTTGTGTTATTTTAAAATTATTAGACGTATTTATGCTTAATGTTTTAGTTTGTTAGATTAATTTGAATTTTGAAGTATTATTAATTTATTATGCATGAAAATTTAGTTCTACTCTTTTTTCGTTAATTTACTTGTTAAATGCAAACTTCAATTTTGTAAATAATTTGCTTATTGGTCTTATTAAATAATTTTTGTAGCCACTTACTTTCTAATTTTAATTTTATAATTTTAAAATACAAATTTCAAATTTAAAACTTTAAACTTTAAACTTTAAAGTTTAATTCTATGCCTTAAAAGTTTGCAAATACTTAACTATCAATAATATTGAATAAGAATAACAAAATTTAATTTATAAAAAAAAAAAAACAGTAGCCCGTCCCGCCCGAACCCGCTTAGCCCGAACCTGAACGGGCCCTAAAAAACCCAAAATTTCCCACACCCCCCCCCCCCCCACGCCGTTACTCCACGCCGACTAAACACGCC
>NC_031998.1:2886586-2911438 GCF_001879085.1 Nicotiana attenuata
AGACGTTCAACTGGTTACTTACGAGTTTTGTTTAAGGTAAAAAACTTAAAGGCAACGGTCCGTTAAGCCGACGTTTACGGGTACTAGGTCGTATCTAAAACTAGACCAGCGTTACTAAGTCAATAAAAATAAGTACACTACTTTTGCTGCAACAGAAACCGGTACCGATACATAATATACTCGGAGTTCGGTGCACATAGTGTAGAACTTCCAGCATATATGCTGGAACTCCAACACACGGAAAGTTCCAGCATAATATACTGGAGATTCGAGCACTTGTGTACGAACTTCCAGCATATTATACTGGACCAGTATACTTTCCTGGAACTCCAGTATATTATGCTGGAGTTCTAGTGTATTTATGTTGGAACTCCATCATATTATGCTGGAGTTCCAGCATACTTATCCTGAAACTCCAGTATACTTATCCTGGAACTCCAGTATAATATGCTGGAGTTCAAGTATATTTATGCTGGAACTCCAGAGCATAATATACTGGCGTATTTTGCGGGTTTTGAACAGTATTTTCGCTCAAATTTATCTTTACATGAAAAGTGGCTAAATTTCGATTACTTTTGAAACTGGGCTATTTTTGAACGACCACTTGTAAATTTGACTATTTTTGAATTTTTCCCTGTTTGTTATTGTTAGAGTACGAAAGGAAATAAAAAAGTTACGGTGATTAGTTGCGACCTACTATAAGGTTTTCGTGACAACTTATTTTGGCGATTGCTTTAGTCGCCACGAAACGTACTGCAATATATCTACTTACAATTTATTTTTGCGACGAAATTTTCTATTTTTTTGTATCAAACTTAGTCGCCAGAAAGCGAATTACAAAATATAATAATCTACAATAATTTTGTGTAAAATAAAACTGAAAGTAATTTGAATTAGTCAATATTTTCTTTGAGAAAAGTAATACTTCAAATGAATAATTTACTTGGCGTCTTTACGTTCATGTTTGTTACTATTACAACACCAGAAAATAAAACTTTCAGTGATGACACTCATGACGACCCCTTTATTCGCCACCAAAAATAGTGCTATAGGTTGATGTTTAAAGTTGCATCGCGATCTACTAATATTCGGCCAAAAATGTATATATTTACTCATTGCTGCCTCACGTTCTAATATTTTTAATCGTCTTTTGAATGTTATTTATATTACTTTATACTTAATATTATATTTTAATTGTGTATGAATAAAGTGATATGAAGATGAAGAGATTTGGAGCAAAATTAAATAAAATATGGAAGAAACAGAAAGAAAATTAAAAAATAAACAAAGGGGGACACCCTTTGGCTTTTGTCCCCCAAATGCAAGACAAAGAAATGCAAACAAAAGAAGGCAAAAGAAAAACGTACCTGCAGCGCAAGAATTGAAGGACGGAGAGTGATTTTATTTTGTGTCTCATATAACTTACACTAGTTGTGTGAGACCTCTTTTTATCTCACATATTTGTGGACTCATATCTTACACATTTGGGTCCGCAAAAATTCTGGGACCACACAGTTGTGAGACAAAAAGAGGTCTCACACGACTAGTGTTAGTTGTGTGAGGCATAAAATAAAAATTTTCAAAGACGAAGCGTGAAATCGCTCACTGCTTTCAGCGCCATTGCCAGCGTGAGGCGCTGGCCTAGGCGCTGAGTGACGTGATTTTTCCAATTTTGTTCGGGACAAGGTTATTGTGGTCCTACAGTACGGCCCCAACTCGTATAAAAGGAGTTCTAAACTTAATTTGAAGGGGATCTAACATACTTTGAAGGAGAATTCACATGGGGAAACACACACTACGCACGGTTGGAGGAGGCTTTTAACTAGTTTTTCTTCTCTTCTTTTCCTTTAATTTCATAGTTCATTAGTTTTAGAGTTTTGGGTGCTACATGAACGTTGTAGTTTGAAGCTTGAGTTGTTCTTATTATTTTATCATATTGGTTTATTTATTCATTCTGGAGCTTAATTATTTGATTGCTTGATCACCAATTAAATATTATTTACGAATCTAGGATTGAACTCGGTAGAGGAAATTTTAGATTGCATATAAGATTGAGTAGAGCGAGATCTTGAACTCGAGCATCGGAAACGGATTTGCGGTTAGGATAGGGATATACTTAATCGCCTTGCTTGGTTATTATACATGAATTATTAATGCATTCTTGTTAATCCTAATTCCATAGGAATATAGACGTTAGGTTAGCTTGAATAGGCGAGTTGTACTTCCGGAAAAGGCTACGAGCAATATTAACCTTATTAACCAATAAACTAGATAAATAATTAGACAAATTTAGGTAGAAAACTCAACGGGATTGTTAGCTAACCCATAACTCTGGAATATTTTCTCCCATTGAATTCATCTCTAAGATTGCAGACTTGTTTCCTTTAATCTCTTAGTCTGTTACTCTAGATTAGTTATAATAAAAAATTCATTTTGGTTGTATATTTGTTTGTAAATAACAACTTTGTTATCTATAAACAAGATTGTAAGTTTGGTTATATGCTTTAGATTTCATATATTTCGAAATAGCTTAAATAGAATTTGTTAATAAATCTTTAAATTTTTTAAACAAAATTTGTTAATTTAGGTAGATAAATTATTCTAAAATAATCTAAATAGATTGTGTAATTCTTTTATCAGAAAAGTTCGCAACTTATTAATAAATAAATAAGTTTTTCTCATCTTTCTTGTCAAACCCTTAACCCTTTTAAGTTCTAGATAATACTTCTTACGTATCTATTTGTACTTACGAAAATATACTAAAAAGGGAAAACAATTATAATTTTTGTTTGCAGCAATATTAGAATGGAAAGCATGTTATAGTATGATTTATTATTATTATTTTTTTTTAAAAAAAAAGAAGAAGAAGCAAAAACTCAATTATCTTCTTCTGTTCATTTCATCTGCCCATTTTTTGTCACTGCTTTGCTCACGAAATTTGTCAGTCTTAGTGTAATATATAAGAATACATATAATAATTACTGATATAAAATTAAAATCAAAGACATTCATTGCCATATTTATCACTGATACAATTAATCTGTACTTTCTGAAAGCCTCATAGGATAATAATTCACTATGATTAGTCATTTCTTAAAGAATTGTTTAGTCTTGTCTTTTATTATTCGTTGAAAATTCTTTTATAAGAATAGTTTAGTCTTGTCTTTTACTAATCGTTGGAAGTTTCTTGCCGTTTTTGCTATAATAGGTCATTGAATTAAATCGAAGATATGGCAATTATTAATTTAATAAGATTCACCAAATTAAATTTAGTATCTCATACCCTTATAATCGTACAATTATCATAAAATTACTAAATATTCCCCAAAAATATGATCTTCATCCCTAATTTTATTAAAGAGTTTAAGATATTGTTCTAAGTCGTTATCATTAAAAATTATTTAGTTATGCTTAGTTCTTTATAAAGTACTATTTGAAAATCATAGTGTAACTTCATAATTTGAAAAAGTGGTCTCGGGTTCGAGTCCCTGGGCATGGAGCTGCCTTTGTTAGGGAGTGCTTTGTTAGAAATCTGGAAAAAAACTAGACAAACACAAAGCAATTTTGGGGAGATAAAATTACTGCAATGAAATACAACAACGAACAAGCCTTTTATAAAGGCAATACAGTTCCTACATTATTCTAAAGCACTTAGCCATAAAGGAAGTTAAAACAAACCCACTTAGTCCACTAAGTACACAACTCCCCCATATACCCATAAGACTAGGAAAGCAGAAACTAACTAATTAAAATATCTAACACACCCTCCCTTAAACTGATAAGTCTATGACTTTCAGCTTAATCACATCAATCACAAGAGCCCTCCCCTAACTTGCAAACTCCAAGTAGCTTCCTTAATTTTCTGAAAGTTGCTAGCTTAAGGGGTTTGGTAAAGATATCAGCAGCTTGGTCCTCACTTCTGCAGTAGACAACATCAATGACTTTATCCTTTGTGAGATCTCTCAGAAAGTGAAATTTGACATCTATGTGTTTGCTCCTTCCGTGCAATACTGGATTCTTTGAAAGTTTAATTGCCGAACCATTGTCACACTAAATTGGAATTGGTTCTTGCTGCGGGAAATGAAGTTCAGCAAGTACCTTCTTCAACCAAATTGCTTGAGTAGCACACACAGTTGCAGCAACAAACTCTGCTTCTGTGGTGGATAACGTAACAATTGGTTGCTTCTTGGAGCACCATGAAACAGCTCCTGATCCAAGAATAAACACATAACCCGAAGTGCTTTTTCTGTCTTCTTTATCTCCAGCAAAGTCACTATCCTTAAAGCCAATTAACTCTGACTTTCCTTCTTTCTTGTACAAAATACCATAATCAATGGTACCTTGCAAATACCTGAAAATTCTTTTAGCAACCAACAAATGGTCTCTTTTGGGTGCTCCATGTACCTGCTAACAAGACTAACAGAATACATTATGTCAGGTCTGGTGACTGTTGCATGCATCAAACATCCACGATCTGCTTATAAAGAGTGTTGTCGATTTGCTTTCCAGTAGAATTCTTCTCCAATTTCAGTCCCAATTCTGCTGGTGTAGTGACAGAATTGCAAACTTTGCAATTTGACCCCTCTAAAGTTTCTTGGACATATTTCTTTTGTGAAATAAAAATTCCACTGGCAGATTGCTTAACTTCAATACCGAGAAAATAGTGCATCAAGCCAAGATCAGACATATCAAACTCAGTCATCATTGATTTCTTAAACTTTTCAAGTAATGCAGAATCATTCCCGGTATAAATCAAATCATCTACATATAAACATACAATAACAAGCTTTTCATCTTCAATTTTTGTATAAAGTGTATGCTCATATGGACATTTAGTAAAACTTTCCATATTGAAATAAGCGTCAATGCGGCTGTACCAAGCTCGGGGAGCTTGTTTTAGCCCATATAATGCCTTTTTCAATCTATAAACCTTATGTTCACTTCCATGCTTCACATAACCAGGAGGTTGATCAACGTATACCTGTTCTTGTAACTCTCCATGTAGAAATGCTGATTTCACATCCAGTTGATAAATTGGCCATTTGTTTTGAGCTGACAATGCCAACACCAATCTGATGGTATCAAGTCGGACTACCGGAGCAAAGACCTCCTTATAATCCACACCATACTCTTGCTTGTATCCTTTGGCCACCAAACGAGCCTTATATTTGTAAACTTCACCATTCTCATTGAGTTTGGTTTTATAAACCCATTTGACTCCAATCGACTTTTGCCCTTTTGGAAGATCAATAAGCTCCCAAGTATTATTCTTTTCTATTGATGCAATTTCAACATCCATTGCTTTTTGCCACTTCAAATCTTTATAGGCATCCTCAAATCTTACTGGATCACAATTAGAAAATAAAGCAATATAGGTAAGAGATTCTTCATTTTTAGATTGATGAATTCCACTAACCTCATAATCTGCCATCCGTGCTGGTGTTCTTCGATCTCGTTGAGGTCGAAAATTGATGCTTTCTAGATTTACCAAGGTAGAAGAACCTTCATTTTCAGTCACTGGTTGCTCTTGCTCCCTGACTCCGTCATCAAGATCTAAAGAAAGTTGTTGGTTGCTTGAATTTTTTTCCCATGGCCAGAAATTATCTTCGTCAAACACCACATCACGACTGATAATTATCTTCTTGCTAACTGGATTGTACAACTTGTAGGCTTTTGACTCCTTGCTAACACCAAGGAAAACACACTTGATGGCTTTGTCATCTAGCTTTGTTCTTTTCTGATCTAAAACATGAGCAAATGCATCACAACCAAACACTTTAAAGTGTTCAACATTTGGTTGTTGTCCACTCCAAGCTTCTTCTGGGGGTCATGTTTTGAATAGCACGAGAAGGACTTCTATTCAAAACATAGACACTCCAGCAAACAGCTTCAGGCCAAAAAAAACTCTAGGAATATGGCTCTTTCGCAACAGGCTCCGCACAACATTCATGATTGTTCGATTCTTCCTCTCACATACTCCATTTTGTTGAGGAGTATAAGCTGTTGTAAGTTGCCGACGTATCCCATGAGATTCACAAAAACTTATAAATTCTTGTGAAAGATACTCCCCTCCACGATTCGTGCGAAAGATCTTTATGGAACATTCTGTCTCCTTTTCAACAAGAGCTCTGAAGCTTTTAAAAGCTATAAAAGCTTCAGATTTTTCTTGCAAAAAATGAACCCATGTCTTCCTGCTAAAATCATCAATAAACGTTATAAAATAACGTTTTCCTCCATTGGAAATTGGATTTATTGGTCCACAAATGTCTGAGTGAACTAGTTCCAACTGCCTTTTAGCTCTCCACACTTTTCCTTTTGGAAAGCTATCGCGAGATTGCTTTCCAACGACACAATCTTCATAAATATCTGCTGGAATATCAAAATTAGGAAGACTAGAAACCATCTTCTTCTGCTGCAACAGTTTTAGTCCTCCAAAATTTAGATGTCCATATTTGTAATGCCAGAGCCATNCGCTATTTTTTTTACAGAGACATCAGTTGATGCGAGTGAGGATTTCATTAATTAGAGTACACGATTTGACAAATTTTTGGTGAGCCTCGCACTTGTTCGCGTGGGCAGAGATTTTACTTATTGTTATGGTCTTTTCTTTGAACTCTTAGAGTCGCTCCATAGTCATTATTTTAGTGTCATGTGTATTCTTTTGTTATTATAGTCTTATGTTATGTATCGTTCTCATTTATCAAAGTTGGAGATAAATTAGTATTTCTAGTGGTTAGTTGGTGGTTTAGTTATGGTGGAGACTTGTATTGGTTAATTGACAAGTTGTCAATTGTTTGGTATGATATTAGGATGTTTGGTTGTTAATTTGAGACAGGAAAATTTTTTGGGATGGTCCAAAAACAGAGGAAACTCTGTCTGATTTTCTGTAAAATTACCGATGAGGCTTACTTGGGAGCACTTGCTCCTAAGCGCCGGTCACAATCCTAAATTGGGTCGTGACAAAATCATCCCAAAATTCAATAAGAATTTCCTCTCTCTTGGCCTAGGGTGAAAGGATATGTGTACACACCGATTACCCAAATAGTGAACGCGGTTTTGTAACCCATATGGGGGGGGGGGGGGGCGCAAGTCAAAGTCAATTATGGAAGTGTAACTTATTATGTTAATGGGATAAACTTAGATGGGTGACATTAATCTTGTATATTTTTTTTATTGCAAATGGCATAATGCTATGAGAACTCAAGGAGATGTTACTATACGACCTAAGGCAAATTGTACAATAATTATATACTTATATCAATCAGATTAACGGATTATTCTCATGCACATTCAGACGGATATGTCGCATGCCGTTTTGGCATGTATTAACTAAACGTAAATACGCCGTTAAATATGCTACACTAGGCATAGCAAATTTTCAAGTCTTAACTTTTTGATTACACGGGTATGCTGATCAAGTCCCGATAAAATATTATGAACCTCTGTATCTGGTATGATACTTATTAAAATCTTGAAATACCTCTTAATATGTGGACCTAATATTTTTATATTATTACCCGTGTATAATAAATTACACCAAGTTTAGATCTAAAAGGATAACACACGGGCCGAACCCACCTTTTTTTTTTTACGTGTAAAATAACTTGGGGTGTAGAGACGATAATTGTGGCTTTTAGTAGTAGAAAGAAAACATGCACAAGAGCTTGGGGAAAAGAGCGGCGGCGCACAAAGAGACTATCTGGGGAGATTTCTCAATATTTTTCAAAGGCTTCAGGTACTATTAATCTCTGGAATACAATTTCAATTTATTTAAGCCAAGTAGTAATTATGAGATAGTATTACCAATCATGATATGGTAATGATTGGAGCAATTAAAATCAAGTGTAAGAATATGAGTTCCAACTGAGAACTTGTCATTAAGGGATCAAATTCGAACATTACCCATAAAGATACTGTTTGGTATCCTTAGTATTAATATATTTTTATTTTTATTCTAGAAGTATTATCATTACTCTATATGTTCTACTTTATGGGGAATTGTAATTTAATATTGAATAGAGTCAGAAATTGAGATATGTGTATACTTTTAAGAATATGATATATTGAGGTATAAAGTAGTGTTGTTTAATGACAAGCTTAAAATTTAGGAAAGATGAGAATTGACTCCGTAAAATTTAGGCAAGAAACCTCCTCCTCCGTCTCAGTTACTTCTGTAAAATTAGAGTTTTCTCCACGTACATTTTTCAAATTTGTACGACATTCAGAACAATAATGGCCATACTTGTGACACCTATAACACTCAATGTGGGACTTATCTGCAGACCTTGGCTTCCCATTTGACGAGTGTTGTTGATCACGACCATGCTGACCATTCTTTTTGTGAGTTCCTTCTTCAGCTTTGTTTGAGTTTCTTCCCTTCCACTTGTTCCTTCGACACACAGAATCTTTGGAGGTTGTGACTGCTTGCAAGGCTTGTTCCTCCGTATCTTGCTTAACAATTTTCTGCTCATGAACCATCAAAGAATTTTGTAGTTCATCAAGTGAAAGAGTATCAAGATCTTTCGACTCTTCAATGGAGCAGATAACAAAATTAAATTTAGGCAACATGGACCGCAGGATCTTCTCGACGATGGTAACATCTGCAAGCCTCTCTCCATGAATTCGCATCTTGTTTGCAATTGCCATTGTGCGTGAGAAGTACAACGACACCGACTCTCCCGATTTCATACGCAGGGTTTCAAACTCACCTCGTAGAGTTTGAAGTTGTGCTCGCTTTGCCCTTGCATTCCCTTGGTATTTCTTCTTCATAGAGTCCCAGATTTGCTTTGACGTATCCTTGCAAAGAATTGTTTCCAATATCGAACGATCAATGGCTTGGAAAAGATAGTTCTTTGCCTTCAAGTCTCTCAACTTTTGTGCTTCAAGTTCTGTCTTTTGAGCATTTGTTAGAACAACATCCGCTCCAGGTTCTTGAATCCCACCATCAACGACTGCCCAAAACTCTTTGGACCTCAAAAAGTTTTCCATGAGCATGCTCCAATGGTCATAATGGCCATCAAAACGAGGAATGGCTGCTTGCACAAAGTTGTTCTCTGAAGTCATACATAAACAAAGTTCTGGGTAAAATCTCCCTCCCTCAAAGATCTAACCTGGCTCTTGATACCACTGTTAGAAATCTGGAAGAAAACTAGACAAACACAAAGCAATTTTGGGGAGATAAAATTACTGCAATAAAATTCAACAACGAACAAGCCTTTTATAAAGGCAATACAGTTCCTACATTATCTAAAGCACTAAGCCATAAAGGAAGTTAAAACAAACCCACTTAGTCCACTAAGTACACAACTCCCCCATATACCCATAAGACTAGGAAAGCAGAAACTAACTAATTAAAATATCTAACATGCTTTACCCCCAATGTGGGACTTTCCGGCACGAATCCGGATTTAGTCGGGCCCCAATGTGAGTACCGGACACCGGGTGGGAAACCAAAAAAGAAATCTCAAAAGCCATGTGAACTAAAAATTTCGAGATTTGTATATTACTAAACCTTAACTTTTGCTAATTGTATTGAAGCCATGATTATCTTTAATTTATCAATTATTTTGATTCGTATATACTAGCTAGACTTGTATGTTGTATTATATGCAATAATTTTAATAACGAAGTCAATAAATATATTTTACGAGCATAGTTAGTTAATCATACATATCTCTCACTATTGCAGCCCAACAAGCGAGTGAATTTAAGAATGTAAAAAATCTAAGTCAGGTTGAATATCGAATATCTCAATTTTAATAATTTCTCATAACATATTTGTAGTTAGTTAACAGATTAAACAAGCCTAGACGACTACTTAATCATAATAATCACAAACCGAGTTAATGTCACTTAATTGGTGGTAAACATATACTTTTGTTGTTCATAAATCTACCTTGTGTCGGAAGGGGGTTTAGGCCTCATTTGTTTGCACTTAATGGATGTCTGAATCTTAATCATTCAGATCTCAGACATTAAGTGCGTTTGTTTTTAAAGTCTGAATTTTAATTATTCAGATCTTAATCATTAAGTGTGTTTGTTTTTTTTACTTTACAACCACTTAATGGGTCTGAATATGTCTGTATGATTAAGATCTATAACAGAGACTTAATTTCATTAAGATGCTATCACATATTCATTATTAACTGCCGTCACCGCCTATCATTATCAACTATCACCATGCCGCTACCACCACCACTATACTCAACCACCACCACCACCACCTCGACCACCACTACGCCACCATCATCCACGATCATAACGGCCACCATTATCGACCATCATCACCCACTATCCCCACCACTCCGACCACCATCATTCTCTCCCACAATCAACACTCATCCACCTCAACTACCACAATTGACCACCCATCACCATCAACAACCACAAACCGACACTACCCATCATTATAACCTACCACCACCAACCCACCACCTTCCTCGGTCACAACTATTACCACCACCCGCCATTATTAACTATCAAGAACTACCACCACCATCCTCAATCATAATCTCCACCTCTACCAATCACTACTAGCTACTAGCATGAACCACCATCATCAACCAAAACTACCACCAACCACCGCCTCTAGTCGGCATTCACCCATTAGCTATCACCACCAACAACTATCATATTTTAAAAAATTATATATTTTATTGATAGAATATAGGATTAGTTATTTCATTTGAATTTTAAGTTTATTAATTTTCAAATAAAGATAAATTTTATACATTCAGATGTTAAAAATCAAACAGTCTTAATTATTTCTATTCAGATCTTAAATACGCATCTTAATCTATTCAGATGTCTTAATCTTAATACACATCTTGATATTCAGATGTGTATTCAGATTCAGACGTCTTAATCTTAAAAAAAACAAATGAGGCCTAAGTAATATACTAATAAAAAAATAAAATAAAATATGAGCAATATTATTACAAAAATTATATGTAAAAAAATATAAAAAATAATAAATATTTGAATTAACCAATATTTTTATGAAATAATATTTTAAAGAATAATATTTGTGGCGATCCGTTGCGTCCACCAAAGTACTGCTTTAGGTCGTGGCGACGCTAGAGAGCCGCCATCAAAAGTAATATTTGTATGTTGCCATTTTCGCAATTGGAAGAGGAAGAGGTTTTTATGGGTATATAAGCAATTGCTCTTCTTCTAACTCTTAAAGAGTTGAGAAGAAGGCAAGCCTCGCGCCGTCGTCGTCGTCACTCGCTCGGCTTTGGTTTCGAATTCGGATTCGGATTTGGATTTGGTCAAATGATCGATTGATTGATTAATTTTTTGGACCAAATTTATTTGTTAATAATAAAATATTAACAAAAATATTATTAAATATCCGTTTTAATAACAAAATATTAATATTAAAAAAATATTAATATTAAAATCTAATTCTCCGTTTTCTGTTTTGGTAACAGAAAATTAACTACCCTCTTCAATTTTTCCTCTTTATTGTTGAGTAAATAGTCATTAATGTTATGGCATTTATGCTGGCCGTTTTGCATAAACAGTCATTCTGAAGAGTTGCACCTCTTCAGATTTCAGCCCAACATTGGCTATAAATACAAGTCCATTCTGCTCAGAATTTCCATACGATTTTCTAAGTTTCTCCTCTTTCTTCTGCATACTTTTAACATCAAACAAAGCAACAGTAAGTGTGATTTGCTACCGAACTTTGTGTTCGCTGAAACACTAGGGTTTGAAGTACCATTGCACCACTGTGTAATTCGTTCTATCCTGGGAGGAAATAATCCACAACACTGGGTGCTAGGAGGGGATTAAATTTTTTAAGGAAACACTGTACTTTCAGTGGGCTCGAATTGGTTTTTGTTATTTCGTTTACATTTCTGTTTATGTTATTTCACTTTCTCCAGAATTGTTTTACAAATAGAGATTACTAACAATTTTCTCATCTTTCATGTCAAATCCCTTTGAGTTTTAGATAATAGTACTTTTTACGTGTCTCTTCGTCCTTACCAAAATACTAAAAAGAAAAAATAATTGTACGAGAGTTATATATAATCATCTTAATACTTGTTAATGCAACTTTTTTTATTTATTCTGATCTTAAAATAACATTCAATATATGATTCCTGTGGACCCTTAACAAATACCTCAAAAGTCATATATCATTTTCTAAAGCAATATTTTTAACTTGAGGTGACCGATGGAATAATTAATTTTTATTTGCAGCAATATCAGAATGAAAAGCATCTTATAGTATGACTTAATTAAAAAAAAATGCAAAAACTCAATTTTCTTCTTGGATTCATTTCATCTGCCCATTGTTAATTTGTCACTGCTTTGCTCGCGTAATTTGTCGGTTTTAGTAAAATTATATAAGATTACATTTTAATTACTGAAATTGACAAAGACCAAGTAAAAAGGAAAAAAGAGATACACGAGTTGTTATATTAACCACCGAAATTAATGATTGTTAAAATATTTGTATGATTTGTGCAGTGTTTAGTTGACCATAAGAAAAAAAAAATTCTTGAATAATCTTATGTGACGATTGGTTCACGATATTAATACCTGCATTAGGTTATGCAAAAAAATTATGCTATTTTATGCTGAGACTAAATTTGAAATAAAAATAATGTATATTGGCAATACGTAATATTTTTGAAGTATTTAATCCCCACATAATAAGCTCTTCCTACATTATTATTCACCATATAACAATTCATTCATTATTGTTTGTCGCATTTATCCTGACATTATCATTTCTGTATAACTAACCAAACTACTATTTATAGTATCATTTGAATTTAAATTACTCATAATTAGTGGCGGCCGCTGACCACTAGCGTAGCCTGACACTAGTGAATTGACACAACAATTTAGGTAAGGAGTCCAGAACCTAAATATGGTTATTTTTGACAAGTATGACGGAAATAAGTGTAAAAAAAAGAGTTATCTTTCTATATATAACGTTTAAATACCAGACGTTATATTTTAACGGTAAATTTTGCCGTTAAGGTATAACGTCTTGTATTTGGACGCTATATATATAGCGTAAAATTACAGCACGCTATACCCCTGATTATGGACCCACCAATAAGTTAACTGACATAACAATAATTTAAATGTGTATAGCGTATATTTAAAGAATGCTATACATCAAAAAATTTCCGTATCCCGGGCTAGCCATTTCCTATATAAAGTGGTTAGGATTTTAGGAAAATTCATTCACAAAAAATTCTAACTGCCAGAATTTGTAGACAATAAATTGGGTCGAGAAAATAAAATCAAGACCGAAAAATATCGCAACAATTGTAGTATTTTATTTCGAATATTTAAGTGTTACAATCTCTATGATTCTTCTGATTCTACTTTTCCAATAGTAAATAAATTTAAGGGCCTTTGAGCTTGATCTTGAATATGTAATTGTTGCCACGAACGATGATCTTGTTCTTGAGCTTGAGCTTGATTGCTTGAACTTGACCTTGATTTGTTCTTCGTTCTTCGTTATTGAGCTTGAACTTGATTTGTTCTTCTTTCTTGAGCTTGAACTTGATTGCTTGAAGCTTGAAACTTGTGGAGGAATTTGCAGCGTTTGATCCACGAGCTCTTTCTTGCTTCTTGTTATAACTTCTGGTATCTTTTCTGAGTTATGAAAACCCCTATTTATAGTTGTGGAAGGGAGGAGTTGTGATAAGATCAAACTCTTTCCGACCAATCAAATTAAAGTGTGACATGGCCGCATTTGATTGGCCAGAACATGTCACTTGCACACGTGGCACGTTTCATTGGCCTTTCAGTGTGACTGGGCATGCCTTGTCATTTTGACACGTGGCATGGTCTTATTGGCTATTTCGCTTGACTTGGCCCGCCACGTCATTTGACACGTGGCACCAAACTAGGCCTCTAGGAAGATGACATCTTGGGCTTAATGAAATGGGCTCATCACATTTAGCCCAATTAAATTGGGCTAGCCCAATAGATTAAGACTTATTTATTTAATCCATATGTATTGGACTTATTAGATTAATTCAATTATATTAGGGAAAATTACCAGCTATGTCCATTTATAAGTTGCTCATTACAAAAATTGGCTAATTGATAAAATATTGCTAATATTAGCCAAATTAGCCAATTAGCTATTTGTAGCAAAAAAATATCAAATATTTGCTTTGTTTTGAGTGGGTGTTATTAGAATAGATTGGGCACAACTTAAGGAGCTTGAATCTCAGTTTTGGGATGATTTGGTGAAGTTTTGAGGTGGTTTGAATTGAAAATTCGAAGTAAAAGCTGAACATGAAAAAAAAATGATATGTGTATCACATTGTGTATCATTTGTGTATCACATATGTATCATATTTGTATCAATTGTGTATCACATGTATATCCATGTATACCTGTGTGTGTGATACATGTTTGATACATGTGTTGCAGAAGACTTTTTTGAACTCGATTTAATTACGAATTTTGATACAAAACCAGTCCAAATCACCTCCAATCTTCCTCAAATTTTGGATATTGACTTATCTATATATATTCAATGAATTTTAACTATACCCATTGAAAAAGTTCCTTTTTTGTTTAGATTTTGGAATATTGTATAGATTTTTGTATTTCATCACCTTATTTGCTACCCCGTCCATGAAATTTCCTTTCCGTCTTGTATCTAATGTTGCTAATCACGCTTAAAAATATGGAAGGTGATTTTTGCATGTGATTCTTTGAGAGAAAGAACCCTATTATTTGATTTTTCAATTTTTGTTGGCTAGTTTTGGTAAGTCTATGACTAATGGCTAGAGGTTGGTAAGTTGAGATTTATTAGGAACATTTGTGTAAGTTTCCCTTATATTAGCTCAATAAATTTATTTGGACTAAAATATCTTGAATTTAAAATATAGCCCATATTATTTTATCGATTTAAATTCGATAAAATTTAAATGCCCTACAATTACTTATCGTGAGTAATTATATTTTAGGAGACTTGATAAGACTTTTAAAAATTATGAACTAATCTTGCAGATAAGCATATTATTCACCTGCAAGTGTTTTTTGCATGAACATTAGCCACTATAGGTATAAAAAAAAAAAAAAAAAAATATTATCACACTTTTTTCGGCAATTCGAATCTTTTGCAATTTTCTCATTTTTCATGGCAACTCCCTTTGAGTTTTTGATAATACTCTCGACGTGTCTCTTCGTCCTTACGAAAACACTAAAAAGAAAAAACAATATTTGTACAAAGAGTTATATATAATCCATTTTAACAATTTAATGCAACTTCTTTTTTTTATTTCTGATCTTAGAATAAAATTCAATATATGATTCCTGTGGACCCTTAACAAATACCTCAAAAGTCATATATCATTTTCTAAAGCAAGATTTTTAACTTGAGGTGACTGACGGAATAATTAATTTTTATTTGCAGCAATATCAGAATGAAAAGCATGTTATAGTATGACTTAATTAAAAAAAATATGCAAAAACTCAATTTTCTTCTTGGATTCATTTCATCTGCCCATTGTTAATTTGTCACTGCTTTGCTCACGTAATTTGTCGGTTTTAGTAAAATTATATAAGATTACATTATAATTACTGAAATTGACAAAGACCAAGTAAAAAGGACAAAAAGAGATACACGAGTTGTTATATTAACCACCGAAATTAATGGTTGTTAAAATATTTGTATAATTTGTGCAGTGTTTAGTTGACCATAAGAAAACAATAATTCTTGAATAATCTTATTAATACTTGTATTAGGTTATGCAAAAAATTTATATACTATTCTGAGATTAAATTTGAAATAAATATATGTATATTGACTATGTAATCCCCATATAATAAGCTCTTCATACATTATTATTCACCATATAAAAATTCTTTCATTATTGTTTGTTGCATTTATTCTGACATTACTATTTCTGTATAATTAACCAAACTACTACTTATAGCATCATTTAAATTTAAATTACTCATAATTAGTGGTGGCCGCTGACCACAAGCGTAGCCTGACACTAGTGAATTGACACAACAATTAGGTAAGCAGCGCCGTAAAATATTTCCCGGCCTATTAGGTAATCAACCATCGACTAATAATTCATATCAATGAGGAATTTTCATAAATATTATTTGCCAAATTATCATTTGTAGCTACTGTTCAATTGTTATCAGTAGGGTTATTCACGGTTTGACGGAAAACTGATTCGAACCGAAATCCAAACCAATGCGATTAAGCAAACCGATGTTTTTCTTGATTTGGAGTGGTTTTCATTTTAAATTCTAAAAACTGATAATATTTGGTTTGGTTTTGGTTCTATTACAAAAACCAAAAAATAAACCGAACCAAACCGATAAATTACACATAAATTTAATACCATTATTTATATATAGTATCATATTTTTTTTTTTGTAAATAATTTTAAATATTTTATGCATTTCAATTCTTATTTTGAATTTTGGTTTATCCTACTTATATCTTAATAGATTGCATAAGTCCAAAACAATAGGAGTCGGCCAATTTTTTTTCCTTACGAGACTCTAATTTTCTAATCCAACGCACAACTTTGGTCTACTTTTTAGTTTGTTTTGTTCATTCTTTTCATATTAACATGTAAATGAATTTTCGGTTCTGAAAGAAATATATAAAAGCATAATTTAGCAAATAATTTTTAGATTGTTGTCTAGCAGTGTGTCATTTTACTATTATCGACTTATCCGAAAAATCGAACTAGCCCAAACCAAACCAACAACAACCAACCGATGGTTTGTATTTAGTTTTGGTATTAACATTTTAAAAACCAATTAAATTGGTTTGGTTTTGGTTTTAATAAAAAACCGACCAAACCGAACCGTGAACACCCCTAATTACCAGCTTGTATCACTTGTATTCAAACGTTTATATCGACTGTATACATGGGTGTATACAAAGGATGCAACATGTATCGACTGTATTCAAACGCGCAACAAATACAACCAAGACTAAATTTGAGAGCCGAACTCAAGACCTCCGCTAACTAAGCGGATGCTCTAACCAACTAAGCTACGAGAGCTTGTTGCTCTCTTATTTCAGTTCAAAATAATTAATCTCTTGTTTCATGGATTTGCGATAAAATTCTCATATAGCTAGGAATAGTAAATTTGCTAAAAGTATAGTTACGTAAAATAAATATAATGTATATATTTAATGTGTCGCATAATTTTTCCTAAATAAAAATGGGTTAAAGGTTATGAAAATACATAACCTTGGGCAAAAAATTCAGACACTGAAAAGTAATGTTTGATGTTCACCTATATTATTCAGTTGGTTAACTAACCATGAAGTTGCTGGTCTCAAACTAACAACTCCTTAGAGGTCCCTCGCGCTCTAATTTTTTTTTTTTTTTTTGATTTTTCGCCCGATGTTACATATCCTCGTTGGAGCATCGATTAATTCAAGTTCGTGCAGCATAAGATTAATAAAGGAGAATCGCCTCCTACCAAGATTGTTCATTTCCAGAACTCGAACTCAAGGCTTCTGGTTAAGGGTTGGACATATCTTATTCATTCCTACAACTCTCGGTGATATATAGATCCCTCGCTCAACGAACATAAGCAACATACAACAAGACATTTTTTTTTGGTTTCCCTCCCGGTGTCCGGTACCCGTATTAGAGTCTAGATCCAGATTCGCGTCGGGATCGAAGTCCCACATTCAGTGATGGAGCTACGATTTTCATTAAGGGGTGTCAAAATATATAAAAGTAAACTGACGAAAAAAATTAAGGGGAGCCAACTGATAATAGGCTATATAGTTGTTATTTACGCCATAATTACCCATGCTTTGTTGCTGTTTTGTAATGTAAGTTGCCAATAAAATACTTTAATTGATGCTATTTGGTCTCGCAGGAATACAAGATGTGAGGAAGCAAAAATGAAGTGTTTGGAGGCAAAAACGTGAAGAAATCACTCACTCAAGAAGCACCCGAACGCAAAAGAGCAAATGAGAGAAGTAACGCGGAGAAAAAAAATACCTTCAGTGCTTCCCGCGGTCAGAGCCGCGGTCAGCGCCGCGGTTTACAACAGAGGCGTCCGCGGTCGTAGCCGCGGTCAACGCCGCGGCCGCGGTGGCTCGTGCACAGCCCAGAAATTTGAGGGGTCAAAGTGTCAANGGGACAACGGTTATTTCGGCCCTACACTATTCCAACTTGTGTAAAAGGGGTCCTAAACGTATTTTGAAGAGCAGGGGACATATTTGGACACAAATTAGACCTAAAGAGGCAGGAGATACTACTTTAGGGTTAGACAACGCCCTTGGAGGCAAGAGGCAAGGAGGATCATTGGGCATCAATCTTTAATCTTCTTCTTCGTTCTTTTACCTTTGAATATGAATTCGTTTGTGATTTTTGTTATTTTCATGAGTAGCTAACTTTTCTAATCTAAGGTTTTGGTGAAACCCGTTGGGGATGAATTGGTTGTTGTAAGTAATATAGATTTGAATTAGTTTAATCTCTATTTGTTCAACTATGTTTTGATTGTGGTTAATTGAAAGGATCCTCAATTAGCCGTTCCAATTTATTATGTATCTGCTTGAGAGAGAGTGCATATTTAGGTAGTTGTTTGAACAACATCACTCCCGGAGTATAGGCGAGAGTCATAACCGAGGGTTTAGAGGTTGGATTAGAGATAACGATACCTCGGGTGCAATCGAAGTGAACTGTAATGTGAATCTAGCTAGCGTAGCTTGAGAGAGTGCGTCTAGTAAATTATCATAATTGCTTGAGAGAGATTTATGGTAGCTGGAGAGTTCATGATTGATAGAGGCAACTAAGTCACAGCTATAAGAAATATACAACCAAGGAAATCAACAACGGGGGAAACCATTACCTTAGACCTATTCTAATTGTTTACAATTCAAGCATAGTTAGTTTTCAGCTGTTTATTTATTTTTACTTTTAGTCGCAACCTTTATAATTTAGAAAATTGTTCAATCTTGTCTTCTTGGTGATATTAAACAGATACAACTAAGCCTTAGTTCTCTGTGGGATTCAACTCCGGACTTTTAGGCCGGATTATATTTGCAGCGACCGCTTATCCTTTTTAGGACTAGAGTTGGGCGTGATCAAATTTTGGCGCCGTTGTCGGGGAACTAACGGTGTAGTTGTAGCTGTATATATTGCTAGGGTTCAAGTTTGAACTTTTAGTTTGTTTTATTTTTTTGTATTTTTTTTTATAACTGTTGATTTGAGAAACATGGCATCTTGGAGTTATGGGAATTTAGGTGTAGATAATTCTGCTATTGATCTCCATACGTATTGTGAAGGAAACCACCCGTGGCAAAATTTTCAAAACGTTCCTAAGAGCGAGTTATGTGCACCAACTCAATCTTATTTGTGGAATGTGTGTGATATGTGTGGTGGTAAAAATGGTCACCTTCATGGTTGTGCTTATATTTCTTATTTTCCCCCAACCCCTTACTATGATGGTTCTACCTTTTCTTGTGAAGTTAATAGGAACAAAGAACCTGGGAATGCGGACTTGAAGGAGATCAAGGATATGCTAAAGTGCCTTCTGGAACAAAACATTGAGAAACAATTGCACATAGAAAGGCAAGAGGCAACTATTCGCAAGTTGGAGGCTCAATTGAGTCAAGTGGTTGGAGCTTTTAATGCTTAATAAGCCAATATTGAGGATAGTAGCCAAGAAGAGCATGAATTTGAGGTGTTAATTGGGGAGGTCAGAGTAGAACATCAACAACCTAGCCAACTCGAATTTGAAGATGTCAATGTTGAAGAAGTGAGACTAGATTCAGCCAAGGACATTGAGGATACAAATTTTGTTGACTCTAGTATCATTGATGTTGAGGATGTTGAACGTCCTGAAGTTCATGTGTTTGAGCGCATTGGTCCCCACTCCAAATATTTTTCTACATTGTGCTTGGATGACGGTATGGAAATAGAGTCATCCGAGCCGATTGAGAAGTCAAGGAATGAGGAACAAGGTGCCTACATTCTGGAATTTTTCTTGCCAGAAAGACAGGACTACATACCTCATCTAAAAGCCAAGAAGTATAGAATAGTGCAATGGTTGCTTGGGCCAGTTAGATTTGTTTCTCCGCCCCACGACCATAATCATAAGCTTGAATCAATACTTGGGGTTCAAATCATAAGCTCGAGGTGGAGGCAAAAAAGTGACTCGCGTCGTGCCGCGACGTTAAATCAAGCGCTTGTTGGGAGGCAACCCAGCTTTATTGCTTTCTTTTATTTATTTTTTAATTTTTTTAATTGTATTATTTTTGTAGTGTCAATTTTTTATTTTTTAGGAGAATGGAAAGCAAAGGTATTGGAAGGATGCAACAGCAAACCAAATGGTTGGAACTAAGTGTGAGGTACCCGCACGAAGGACCAAGCTTGGGAGAAGTCTGAGTACCCCATGAGTTGTTAGTGCTTCGGCCTTTGGCCTACCAGGGAGTCTATTTTACCCTTTTATTAGTTATGGTGTGCATTGGGGACAATCCACAATTTTAAGTGTGGGGTGATGAGATTGTCTGGGTGACTTTTCAGGCTACTTTAGCTGTATTAGTTTAATTAAATAGTATTTTTTTTTTAAAAAGATTGGACTTTTCCCGACGATGGATCTATTAGACAATTTTCTTGAGGGAAGCTAGTCTACAGAAAACACCAAAAAGATTTTTTTATTTCTTAGGTAGTGTAGTAACTTCCCCTTGGTTTTTCTTTGGGCCACGGTTCTTTTCCAAGGGTTTAGCTTGAACCGGGTATAGGTAGATTTTTTTTTAGGTTAGGATTAATGGGCAAAGAGCTGAAATTTGAAGAAGAAAAAAAACCCTTAGCGTTCTTACACCTGAACACGATAGATGCTAGAGTGTAGCGCTTAGCTTCAAGGGTTGAATCTTGTTTGAGTGCCTTAAAAATTGTATGTTTGTGCTTAACTTGAACACTCGAAAGAGAGTGTCTTGATAAACTAATCCGGAGTGAGTCATGTGCCAAGTTTGTGTGAGTATTGTTTGTATTCCATGTTGTACATTTGATGTCTAGAATTTGCCCTGTGTGTTTGCAAAGCGTAATAGTAGCTTCATTCAGTTTTAGAAGTGATATCAACATTTCTTTGTTGAGCCAGACATAAAAAGTGAACCCACCTGAATGTATTACATCTTAGTTAACCCCTTTTGGCAACCACAATGTGAACCTTACCCAATTGTTTGAATAGCCTGCTGTTTGAATCAGTTTTCCTCCCGCTCACTAAGCACTAGAATGGTATTGAGATTATGCAAAAACAAAAGTGTGGGGTGGTAGTTTGGTTTTCGAAGTGGAACCATGGAAATAGAGAAAAAGGTGCGGAATGTGAAGCGTAAAAAGAGAAGCACCACGAAAAAAAATAGAAATTTTTTTCCATATATTTTGTAGTGATTAATAAGTGGTAGCTAGTATAAATTGCACCTACTGTATAGGGATGTTTAAATACGGTGGAGTGTTGGCTTACAAAATGACAAGCTTGAAGTTCAATGTAATTGTATTAAAAGTGCTTAGGGAGGTTAGTCACTATATCCAAATGTATCCTACCTGTCCCTTAGCCTACATTACAACCAAATAAAGTCCTATTGATCTTAGACTGAGTGGGGCTCGACTAGTCGAGTGCTACACTAGGGGCAAGCTTATGGTGCATCTTTATTGCATGTGAATGTTTCTTTTGGAGAGTGAGTGAATTCTGTCTATTTAAGTTCCTAGTTGTTATCACTATCATTATATACATGGAACTACTCTCTTGTGTGATGTGAGGGCATGTGATTCACGAAGGAAAGGTGCGTCTTGACTATTGTATAGAGTGGTTTGAGTAAGTGCAGATGTTGCAGGGTACGAAAAACTTGATTCTTGAGGTGAAAGCTGCTCACTACTAGGTGTAACTCTTGTAAAATGTTCATGGTGTGAGTCGTTGAGGGAAAAGCATAGGGAATGAATTTTTATGACTGGGGAGAATTGCTCGAGGACTAGCAATGATTTAACTATGGGGTGTTGATAATAGGCTATATAGTTTTTATTTACGCCATAATTACCCATGCTTTGTTGTTGTTTTGTAATGTAAGTTGCCAATAAAATGATTTAATTGATGCTATTTGGTCTCGCAGGAATACAAGATGTGAGGAAGCAAAAATTAAGTGTTTGGAGGCAAAAACGTGAAGAAATCACTCACTCAAGAAGCACCCGAACGCAAAAGAGCAAATGAGAGAAGTAACGCGGAGAGAAAAAATACCTTCAGTGCTTCCCGCGGTCAGAGCCGCGGTTTACAGCAGAGGCATTCGCGGTCGTCACCGCGGTCAACGCCGCGGCCGCGGTGGCTCGTGCACAGCCCAGAAATTTAAGGGGTCAAAGTGTCAACTCGGGAAAGCTTTTGTAAAATCCTTATAATATGTAGGAAACTCGCCCAAGGCTAGGTTAAGGCTTATTTTGGAGATTCTTTTGCAAGAGAAACAAGTGTGTGAGATCACCCAAAATATCATCATTCTTATTCTCTCTTATTTTCTTGCAATTTACAATTATGAATCTTTTCGTAGTTTATTTCCCCATTGTTATGAGTAGCTAAATACCTTAATCTAAGGTTTGGTGGAACCCGTTGGGGATGTCTTGGTTGTTATATTAATATGAGTTGGATATTGTGGTTAATCTCTATTTGTTCATCCATGTTTTGATTGTGGTTAATTGAAAGGATCCTCAACTATCCGTTCCTATTTAGTATGTATCTACTTGAGAGAGAGTGCATATTTAGGTGATTGTATGAACAACATCACTCCCGGAGTATAGACGAGAGTCATAACCGAGGGTTTAGAGGTAGGATTAGAGATAACGATACCTCGGGTGCAATCTAAGTGAACTGTAATGTGAATCTAGCTAGCGTAGCTAGCCTTAGTTCTCTGTGGGATTCGACTCCGGACTTTTAGACCGAATTATATTTGCAGCGACCGCTTATCCTTTTTAGGACTAGAGTTGGGCGTGATCACCAATATATAAATGCATACAATTTTTTTAACCTATCTACACAATGTATTTTTACCATGAAGGGGTGTGAGGGTGTCAACTACCCTTTGCTATAAGGTGGCTACGCCGCTGCCCATATTGGGAGGTAAAACGCTCTTTAACAATGACGGTTTCATACCCAAGGCTCGAACTCGAGATATCTGGTTAAGGATGAATGAGTATTTACCACTCCACCACTACAATCTTTGTAGGTAAAAGCAAAGGAAAACTTTTGTTTATTATTAAGAACTTTCAAATGTTACAAAGAAACAATTTTACCAATATTTGACCATCGTACCATAGTACTGCTGGCAATATGTGAAAATACCATTTGTTACCGCACATTCAGAGGCATACCAAAATATAAAATAAATGAGGAGTGGGTATGATATAAAATTAAAACTTTATGAACTTAGAACTTTAAACTTCCACATTTGATGCCAAAACTTATCCAATCACGTCCGATTGACCACAAATTTTGCACACAAGTCATATTCGATATTACGGACCTACTCCAACTTCCGGAATCGGAATTCGATCCCGATATCAAAAAGTTCACTTCCGATCAAACTTCTCAAAAACCTTCAAATTTCTAACTTTACCCAAATGACTTCAAATGACCTACGGACCTTCAAATCCACTTCCGATCGCGTTCCCAATACCAGAATCACCATAAGAAGCTATTCCCAGACTCGGAATCCAAACGGACATCGATATTACTGAAATGCACTTCAAACCAAATTTATGAAATTCTTCCAAAAATGCTAACTTCCACAATAGGCACAGAAACCCTCTCGGGTCATCAAAAAACCGATCCGCACATACTCCCAAGTCCAAAACAATCATACGAAACTCCTTGAACCTTCAAATCCCGATTCCGAGGTCGTTTACTCAAAATCAACCCTTGGTCAATTCTTCCAGCTTAAAGCTAATGAGAATTTTCTTTCCAAATCAACTCCGAACTTCCCGGAACTCAATTCCGACCACACGTACGAGTCATAATACCTGAAGTGAAACTGCTCATGGCCTCAAACTTCCGAACGACGCTGTATGGGTCAGAATCCGATCTCACAGTAATTAACAGAGTTAATCTCGTCTTGAGCTAATTCATAATTAATAAGTGGTATGGCCACTTATTCATAACAGGATTCGACTCTTGTCCGATTTAATCTACGAGGGCACGACCCATTCATTCCCCCATGGGGACGGAACCTCAGCATGGCCACGGCCATTTATTGCCAGCTCATGAAGCTCACATCTATATATACTAAGAGTGGAAGCCCTAGAAAGGGGGATGCTTCTTGACCACTATTGACAAGAGAGAGAGAGAAGAGAAAAACATACCCATCTTATGGGAAGAGAAAACACCATTGTAAGGCTCTGAACCTCTTCATGGAGAGGCAGACCAAACCAATATTGTCAATAAAAGCTGTTAAGATTACTTCTCTTAACCTTGAGTACTTATTTTCATGTTCTTCGCTTGGTCCAATGGATTATTACGATTTGCTATGATTTTTCCGTAACTTATTTGTATTGTTTTGCACTCATAAAGCACACGATAATTTTTGAGCCAAACACTAGCAAAGACTCGTAATATGCCATTTGAATGTAGTATGAAACGAGGAATTTTTTTTAGGACTAAACTAGCTAGTTTAATCTTTGACAACTTTTATTGAATTCAATATATTTTTGTGTTTTCTATATGGGTTTTGTTGATTAATGATGCGAATTAGTGGCGGATTTGGCTTACATAAAGAGACTTTATCCATTATTTAGTTGATCTTCTTGACCTACTTATGGGATAAATTAGAACATATAACATCTTCAGGCCATAGAATAATGTCGATATGTAAATGCACGGTAAAATAATCAT
>NC_031998.1:2912970-2913622 GCF_001879085.1 Nicotiana attenuata
AGGCTATGCGCCTTCACCAAAAAGTTCAACTACGGTTGAACCAAGACAGGCTAAGAGCCTTCACCAAAAAGTTCAACTACGGTTGAACCGGGACTCAAGCTATGTGCCTTCGCCACCAAATTTAACAAAGTCCAACAACAGTCGAACTGGGACTCCGGCTACGTGCCTTCGCCATTAAATCCAACGAGCTCGACCTCGCTCGAACTACAAGGATGGACGCCTTCGTACTCAACTTTAGCAAGTTCAACCACAGTTGAACCGAGACTCAGGCCAAACGCCTTCATCTGTGAAAGCAAAGCCCGACCTCCAACAAATCGAAGCGCAGGATAGGCACCCTCTCCATTCAAGTAAGTTCTCCCAACTCGAATTAAGATTCGGGCCACGTAAAGTTCGGCCCCGGTCAAACTACGAGGCCGCATTTTTTACCATCACGACCGGTAGTTCGACCGCGTCCGAACTGGGACTAAGGCTAAGCGCCGCTATCGCCAAATAACGGCTAAGACTCGCCCGCACCGAGTTGAAAAACTAAGGCCATCACCGTCAACGGTCGACCTAGATTCGACTACGGTGAGTAAACGACTCGACGACAGTCGAAGTCGCCTACATGGCTAAGGCCATCAATTATATTATGGCTAAGGCCATCGCCGCCAAC
>NC_031998.1:2915215-2921857 GCF_001879085.1 Nicotiana attenuata
GACCAAACCTGGCGTCATGATACACCCACATCTCGTGCGCCTCACGATGCATGGCATCCTGTGGGGCAGTTCGCCAGAGAACCTCAACTTCGGCCGTCCTAGCATCAAGCTCAACTGTAAGGGCCGTGACCTGGGCCCGCAGTTCCGCAGCCTCCGCTGCAACCCCACGGCTTATCCCCAAGTCCTCCTCTTTTGACTGAAGGAGGGTTTCCAGCTCGATATTTCGAGCCAAAGCAGCCATCAGCTGCTCATCAATCTCCTTCAGCTCAGCCGTTCTCTTCTTCAAAAGAGCCTCTGATTCCTCAAGGCCCTCACGGAACGTCCGGAACTGGGGGTCCTACTTAAGCATGTCTGCCAACGCCTGATGCTTGGCACGAACCTCTTTATACTTCTTCGCCATTTTGGTGAAAATGGCCGCTTTCTTTTGTTCACGCCACCTCCTCTCCACCGTCGACAGTGAAATCAATCGCCAGACCTCCGGGCCGAGGAACTACCTCGTCAACCGACGAAACTTCTCCGGTCTCTATCTGTTCTGCACCTCCCATTGCCGGAGGTGGCCCTTCAACTACCGGAAAATCTATCGGAAGAGCATCGTGGGAAGAACTGCCTGCCATTGTTGATCTACTAAAGAGAAAGAGACAGAATTCGGCAGGCAAGACAAAGGTTATCACAATCAAAGGAAAGAAAGGAGAAGATGAATTAGCAGAATGAAAAAGTTTCCTCAGAATCTCTCTCAAATGAACAATGAAGATATGAGAAATGAATGCCTCAACCCACCTCTATAGGCAACATAAATGGCTTTCGCGAAACCAAATAGCCATCGTTAACTGCACGACCAACCGTAAAACGGTTCGGTTCTGCCGAAGCATGCGTCATTATGACAAGCTCCGCGAAGCGGCTTCTCAGCCATCCGCCAACGTCCCGCCGTCAGAATAATCGCAACGGCCTGCGAACGCTGAAAGAATGTGCCGTACACCTTCAAAATTCTGGACGTGACCAAATACGTACCCGGCGCATACTCATTCCCCACGGCCATCTCTAATGTATGAAAGGCTCTCCAATATATGAAAGGCTACGGCCATCCCCATTATATGAAAGGCTACGGCCATCTCTAATGTATGAAAGGCTCTCCAATATATGAAAGGCTACGGCCATCCCCAATATATGAAAGGCTACGGCCATCTCTAATGTATGAAAGGCTCTCCAATATATGAAAGGCTACGGTCTTCTCCAACGTGTAAACGGCTAAGGCCACCGCCGTCAATAAGTCGACCCCCTTATTCGAGTTTTATCAAATCACAATCGATGAAGTCCGCTCATCGAGCTCGGCCGAAACACGACCTCAATAAGCGGAGGGACTAACTGTATGGGTCAGAATCCGATCTCACGGTAATTAACGGAGTTAATCTCGTCTTGAGCTAATCCATAATTAATAAGTGGTATGGCCACTTATTCATAACAGGATTCGACTCTTGTCCGATTTAATCTACGAGGGCACGGCTCATTCATTCCCCCATGGGGATGGAACCTCAGCGTGGCCACGACCATTTATTGCCAGCTCACAAAGCTCACATCTATAAATACTAAGAGTGGAAGCCCTAGAAAGGGGGCTACTTCTTGACCACTATTGACAAGAGAGAGAGAGAAGAGAAAAACATACCCATCTTATGGGAAGAGAAAACACCATTGTAAGGCTCTGAACCTCTTCATGGAGAGGCAGACCAAACAAATATTATCAATAAAAGCTGTTTAGATTTCTTCTCCTAACCTTGAGTACTTATTTTCATGTTCTCCTCTTGGTCCAATGGATTATTACGATTTGCTATGATTTTCCCGTAACTTATTTGTATTGTTTTGCACTCATAAAGCACACGATAACTTTTGAGCAAACAGACGCGCTAGAGCTCAAAACGACCGGTCGGGTCGTTACAGCGTAGGAATATCATTGCTTTGGCACGGTCTTGGTTTGGTGCCTGATTTTTGTCCTTGATGGTGTCTGCCAGACCCATCGCATCAAGATGAATTTCAGCATCAAGCACCCAAGACATGTAGCTTTTGCCCGATATATCGAGGGGTACAAATTTAAGTTTAGAAATATTCGACATTATTTATAAAAAGAAAGCCCGTACCTCTGATACTTTCAAAGTATTTACTCGAGATGACAGAGTCTCGTGCAGATAACGTGTTATAAAATAACAACTGTAAAGTAAATAAACTAAAAAAAAGTATAGAGAGAAACTGATATATTATTCAACTTTCAAAACTGAGGTACATAATGAACTAAAATCTCCTTTATTTATAGAAGAAAAGAAGCTCCTGTGTAAGCTGCTTGTAAGTTGCTTGTAAGTTGCTATTGTACCAAATATAAATAATCTCTTACCGGGGTAATATTTATCCATAACGAAGTATTAAATAAACATCCATAATATAATATATATTTATAAGAAAAATAAAAAGAACAGGAATACCTTATATACACTACAGTTTTATGGAAATTTTCCTTATTTTTCTCTCAAATTTCCTTATAAAAGTTTCCATATTTGTAAGAGAACGAAACCAGTTAGAATTTGGGTTTTTATTAATAACTTTCCATAAATTGCTTTTTAGCCCGTTGTTTATCAACGGTCCTTTTTGGTATTAATACCAACGGTCCTTTTTGGTATTAGACCGTTGGCAACGGTCAGATTTTAAAAAAAAAAAAACAACAAAATTTCGGGTTAACAAGCTGAAACGGATTGTAGCGGGTTCGGTTACCCGTTAAAAAAAATGGACGTTACAAGCCCGCCTCCCGCCCAACCCGTCCCAACCCGCGCTATAGTCTACAGTAACGGGCTGGACCGGGCTGACCCGGGTTGAATCGGGTTGAGCGGATCAGCCCGGCCCGATTAACACCTCTATACACTACAGTTTTATGGAAAGTTTTCTTTTTCTTTCTCTGAAATTTCCTTATAAAAGTTTCCATATTTTGTAACAGAACGAAACCAATTAGAATTAGGTTTTTATTAATAACTTTCCATAAATTGCCTTTTTGCATGGCGGTGCGTTTTCTTCTTTGTTGCTTATATATACAATAACTAAAACCCTAAAATATTTGTTAATATCATTATTATGCATAGTGGGGAAAAGACTTTGACAAGCATTCTGCTGCTCCTTAGTATTATATTCTACTATGATTAGTTAATTAATTATTAATGAGCAGCAGTATGTTTGTCAATGCCTTTTCTTCCCACTATTTACACAACCATTATATTATATGCTTTACACCATACATGAAGTCATGAAAAGGTATATATTCTTCTGTTTGTTTTTATTTCGATTTATGATATTTGACTCTTCGTATCTTAGATTATGTCTTTGATTATAATGTTTTTTTTGAAATTCAGAACCAGTTTTTTAGCTTCTTGTTCTTCAATTCATGTTCTTGCCTTTTTCTTTTAATTTAACCTTATGGAAAAATTATAGGGAAAATATTGTGTTTCCAATTAATTAACTTCAATGTTACGTTCTCTCTCTCTCTAAATCATATATAAGTAATCCAAATTTTAGCGATCAGTTCTTTCTTTATGTAAAGTTTTTCATGCTTTGTTGAATGTTTTGAGCTGTGTATTTAATCTTGATTAATTAGGTGTTGTCAAAACCTAAAAGTTTAGAATTAGGTCAAACGAGATGTATTACTTTTTTCCTATCCTTTCTTGATCTTTTAGCCGTTTTTTTTTGCTTTGTTTAATATTAGCCGAGAAAATTTTAAATGGAGAATATGTGAAATAACGATTCATATAATCTACCCTAATTTTTTCCAAGACAGCTAATTAATTCAGGAATGTTTAGCTGACAAATTAATTAGATTACACGATTTTAAGCTAAAAATTACCACATTCAAAAGTAAATTGCTATAGTGGCCAAACTAGTAAAATTCTTTTTAAGAAGAATAAACTTAAATAGCCACCTTTCCAATAACTTAAATTAAAAATAGTCCGCGGATGTATAACACATGTATAATTCATGTATAATATATGTATAATCGTGTAATATATCTATATTAGCTATAGAAAAAAGTAAACAGTAAATTCGACCGGCTATTCGTACAAAGATCTAACTTTTAACATAAACCCAATGATTTATTTAGCATACATAACGTGCTTGGTAATTACTATTCAAATCACAAGTGCAATATCTACATAATGGAAGAACAATTATAAATCCTACATCAACCTTATACTCTTTTATCATCTTCAAGTGCTAATCTTCTCAATTAACCTTTTCTTTTAATAATCGTGATATCGGGGCCAACTTGCGCACGTCTCGGCTAATTCCACGGGGTACCTTCTATCAGTATAGGTACTGGATAACTCGTCCGCCAAACCTTGAACATCTTCTCAATTAAGCTTGAAGAAGGCCATTAGAGGATTATATACAACTTCTTTAGCATTAATACCAAAAACAAAATCAGCATGTGCATAATCTTCTTTATATTGCAGCACAAGTTTGTCTGGATCATGATTTTGCAATTTATCTAGCAGAGTTTGCACATCATTTACATCAGAAAGATAATCTGCACCTCCATAGCCTAAAAAAAGAGGTATATTATTTGGGATATTTGCCATTATATATTCAGGTGGATTTGGCTGACCATAGTGTTTGTTGTTTTCTTCATCACTTCCATAGTCATATTTTTCTATGGTCCCTTTTCTTGTCACTGTCCAAAAAAAAACATATAAATTGAAACTCCATTGAATAATATAAGAAAAAAGAGCACTTAAATGTGTTTGATAAGACAGAAGTCATTTTTCATTAAAAAAATGGAATGTTAATCAAAGGCGGAGTTAGGGTTTAAAGTTTATAGACTGTAGTTCATTTAAGTTATTTGGTTCTTAATTAATTAATTTATACATATATAACAAATTTCTTAAGACAAATATAGAGTTTGGGCCAAAGCTATTGCGTCCGGTCGAACCCGTATCCCGCATGCTAGCTCCACCCCTGATGTTAACTCAGTATTTAGTTGATGAGTGAAAAGTATTTTTTTTTTTTTCGAGAAAAGTTGTATACTAAAAATTAATAGTAATAGCAATTGGAGATTTTCTTAATGAAATTTGAGTAGTAATATGATTAACAATAATGTCTAAGTTGTTAGTTGTAGTAAGTAATATGAAGTTAAAATTAAAGAAAAGGCTATATTTATCTTTCTACTATCGAAAATAAGATATATTTACCCTCTGTTTCAGATTGTTAATAAATCCAACCTTATCGTTATACTTTAGGTTTATTTTTACCCCTCATCCGTTAGTTCTTCCATCGCAGCCTTAAAAGTCCATGTGGCATGCTGTTATTGGCGAACGAAAAGACCCAACCCCGTCTTAAATGAACAACCCTCCCGCCCGACCCAACTACTTAACCCAACCCCTATCGACCAAAAACCCCTAAATTATATCCTTCTTCTTTCGTCCATAAGTGAAAGAAGTCATTTTATTCTTAGAAAATATTATTATTTGATGGCTAAATACCAGAAAACGGTTTCGTTAGAAAACTCATTTTTCTAAGAAATGACTTTCATCGTACTAAACACAAATTTAAAAATTATATCTATTCATTTACATTGTATTTGCAAACTTACTTTGGGCAATGTGGACCATGTTTTTTGTTGCAGTTGCCTGTGGTTCATGCTCAAGAAAAATATCTGTTCTTGAAGAGTTCACACAGCAATTTGGACCTATTGTCACGAATAGTAAAGACGACAACAACAACAACAACAAACTCAGTAAAATAACATAAGTAGGGTCTGAAAAGGGTAATGTGTGCGCAGATATACTATTTTTTTTTTCATGGCTAAATTTAGCTTTTATGTGCTATATGTGTTGGGCTAAAACGGCCCAATGACACTCTTAACATGGTGTGATATTGTCCGCTTTGGGCCAAGCCCGCACGGTTTTTCCCAAAAGGCCTCACACCATTAAGAGATCCCTACACCTTATATGTAGACTCCCAATCTTTTCAGCTACCAATGTGGGACTTTGTTCGCATACCCAACAATCTCCCCCTCGAACTAAGTTCCACGTGGCCCACTACCACGATCCACGGGTCAATTTCCGAGATTCACTGTGTGCCACCCACATCGTTAGAGTATTATGGCTCTGATACCAGTTGTTGGGCTAAAACGGCCCAATGACACTCTTAACATGGTGTGATATTGTCCGCTTTGGGCCAAGCCCGCACGGTTTTTCCCAAAAGGCCTAGGTTCCCCGACGCAGTTCAGAACCTTTCGGGATGGATCAAACTATTAGACTCTGCTTTTCCATACAACGAGCGTGTTTGGCGCGATTTGGCCAAAACGCGGTGGCAGGCCAAGAACAACGGTATGCTTTCATTATTGTCATTACCAAAGTTTCTTATCAGTATTCTTTGTGGCGGTAAGTTTAATACATCATGCCTCTGTAGGCCTCGGGGAAGGCGTGTCGATGAGACCGCCTCCTCCTGGTGAAGAAGAAGCCTCGAAACCCGACAAGAGTAAGAAGAGGAAGAAGGAGGCGTCGATCGAGTCTCCCAAATCAAAGAGACCCAAGGTCCGCATGGCTCAGCCGACGCCGCAGTCTTGACTTCGCTGCTGCGGTAAGTCTTCGTACCGAAGACAAAGATGATGAGTGT
>NC_031998.1:2921874-2946243 GCF_001879085.1 Nicotiana attenuata
GCTCTGATACCAGTTGTTGGGCTAAAACGGCCCAATGACACTCTTAACATGGTGTGATATTGTCCGCTTTGGGCCAAGCCCGCACGGTTTTTCCCAAAAGGCCTCACACCATTAAGAGATCCCTACACCTTATATGTAGACTCCCAATCTTTTCAGCTACCAATGTGGGACTTTGTTCGCATACCCAACAATCTCCCCCTCGAACTAAGTTCCACGTGGCCCACTACCACGATCCACGGGTCAATTTCCGAGATTCACTGTGTGCCACCCACATCGTTAGAGTATTATGGCTCTGATACCAGTTGTTGGGCTAAAACGGCCCAATGACACTCTTAACATGGTGTGATATTGTCCGCTTTGGGCCAAGCCCGCACGGTTTTTCCCAAAAGGCCTCACATCATTAAGAGATCCCTACACCTTATATGTAGACTCCCAATCTTTTCAGCTACCAATGTGGAACTTTGTTCGCACACCCAACAATATGAGCATATATAGTTGCGTTATTTTTCCGTTTTAATTTATGGCTTTTGTGAGTAAATTTAAAGTTTTGATGCCGATCCCAGGATATATATGTTGGGAGAATCCTATGATCCTTCTTGAACTTCCATGTTGAAGGGAAGGAAGAAAGAAGGCGAACAAGAATACTAAAAAGCGGTCTGTGAGATCCCAAATGGGGGATAGGAAGTATAGAACGAGCTTCTCAAGCATAAAACAATCTTTACTTACATATTCCATGACAACGTACAAAAGGAAATTTTGTCGTTCTTAACCCCTAACACATGTTTCAAGCATAGAACAATCTTTACCAATATATTTCATGACAACATACAGAAGGCAATTTCGTCATTTCAAGCATATATTCCATGACAACATATAGAAGAAAAATTCGTCGTTTTAAGCATAAAACAATCTTTACCTATATAATTCCATGACAACATACAGAAGGCAATTTTGTCGTTTCGAGCATAAAATAATCTTTACTTATATATTCCGTGACAACATATACAAAAGGAAATTTCGTTGTCGTTTTTAACCCCTGACACATTTTTCGTTCTCAATAATCTTCATGAAAAAACTACCATATTTCCGAAACGAATCGAGGGAGAATCAAGACATGAAAAACTTATCTATCATGATCATCTTATTTCTTTCAAGTTAAAAACTAAAAAAAATAAAAATAAAGAACAAGTGTTTGTCAAATGAGATGAGTGGAATATCTTACCCTCTTGGATCAAATTCATGGATTCCCAACCAATACAAACCCTGTAAACAAATATAAAAATGAAATATAAATCAAATTTATTAAAGTATAATTCCAAAATCAGTATTGAAATGGAAGAAAATTAGTTCTTTACTTCAGCTATAAAATCTTTAGAAGCACTTTTGGCAAGAGGAGATCTCAGCTGTCCCAAATAAGCAATAGGACTTAATAAAGCTGCTTATCTCAGCAGCCAATGCAATTAGGGTCCCCTAGCACCAACAAAAAAAAATCCAATTTAGTTATCTCTTAAATATATTACTTATATTATATTTACATTTTGAAAAGGTTAATTTCATCGATGATCATTAAACCATCAGCTTATCGCACCAAAGTCACAAAACTAATTTTTTATTATTTAAAAATAACTTAATTTTTTTTTTTTAAATTGTTCGAAAAATCAAATGCCTAGAAAATCTATTAGCAGATACAAGAAATCCAAATAGCATGCTACTTTTGCTCGAGTGACAAAAGTTAGTTTTTGTTAATTAAAAATAACTTAGTTTTTGTAAATTAAAAATAATTTAATTTTTTCTACATTATTCGGAAAAAAAAAAAACAAATGCCTAGAAGATCTATCAGGAGACACGAGGAATCCAAATAGCACGCCACTTTTGCCGATTTGGCATACATATTTGGATTTTCAAGTGACAAATGTTAGTTTTTCTTAATTAAAAATAATTTAATATTTGTAAATTTAAAATATTTTTTTTTACATTATTCGAAAAATCAAATGCCTAGAAAATCCATCAGGAGACACAAGAAATACAAATAGCATGCCACTTTTGCTGATTTGGCATACATATTTGGATTTTCGAGTGACAAAAGTTAATTTTTCTTAATTAAAAATAACTTAATTTTTTAAAATTAAAAATATTTTTTTTTACGTTATTCGAAAAATCAAATGCCTAGAAAATCTATCAGGAGACACAAGAAATCCAAATAGCATGCCACTTTTTGCTTATTTGGCATGCATATTTGGATTTTCGAGTCGGTTGATAGTTTTTCGAATTGAAAAAATTTAGTTTGTGACTTTGATGCAATAAATTAAAAGTTTAACGAACATTCGTAAATGAAACCTATTTTTGAGATTAAAAAAAAGTATGTCCAAAATGCTAAAAATAGACAATAAAATAAAATAAAATACCAGAGAATGGCCAACATAGTGTAGCTTTTGGCCAGTTTGATCATGAACATACTTAAGTGTAGAAGGTAAATCAAAATCCACCAATTCATCCCATGACCATTCCCAATATTCCTGTCCAAAAAATCACAAAATTAAAATTAGAAATTGCTTTTTTGCCTGATTTAATACTCCCTCGTCTCATTTTAACAGTGGTGCTTATTAAAAATAATTATCTCAAATTATTTGTCATTTTAAAAGTTCAAGACAAAATTGATTGTTTTTTTTTTCTTTTTTACCCTTAATAATAATTGTTCTTGAAGATGGAGATAACACATAAATATAATAAATATTCAATGAAGAGAAATTATATCTTAAGATATAAATAAGGTAGAATAGTCAAATCCCTTTCCTAATTAGTACTTATTTCTTAAGGGGCATGTAAAAGAGAAACACGATGCATAATATGAGACAGAGGGAGTGTATGTATGTATGTATGTATGTATGTATGTATGTATATGTGTGTGTGTGTGTGTGTGTGTGAGAGAGAGAGAGAGAGAGAGAGAGAGAGAGAGAGAGAGAGAGAGAGATTGCAAAAGAATGGAACTGAACTGGATCTTGAGGACTAAGTGAAGTATGTCCTTGGCTATATTTAGTTCCTCTTGTATTTGCAATCCAAACATCATAACCTTCATCTACTAAAATAAAAGCTAGAGATTGATCTGGAGGATTTAACAGCCATGTAATTCCATCCTGTAATGGTAAAAACTCATTTAGCAAAATAAGGAATTTAACCTTTATTTTTTGTAAAAGGTTGAATAAACTCTAGTAGAAAAAAAAAGGATCTATATTTTGCCTGAAAAATTTTGTATACACATCAACTTTACGGGTGATCTATTACCCCTTTATTTTTTTCCAAATGATATCCATTCCGGACTCAGGATTTGACGGTCAAGGGGTGCCATATTATTTGATATAAATTTATCACTGTTTATAAAGATTGGTACGAGGACATATGCTAATATCCGACTATTTCTTCAAGACATGTACAAGTATATATGAAGCTTTTGCCGAGGTTTCCGGATGCCGGTGACCCCTCAACCTACATGCATCCGCCTATGATTATATTACCCTGTCCGAGAGATGACATGGCTAAGAAAGTATTCTCACTTGCCTAAATAAGTGTGAAAAGATTCCAAGACTTTGGTCTAGTGGTAAGAGTGAAGTTCGTAATATGTGAACTAATCGCACATTATGAGTCTGAACCGTGTCACAGAAAAAAAATCAAATATTTAAGTGGAGAAGGATAGAGGGACAAGCCAATATTCCACTGATTCCAACTCGTATACCACTGCCTCAGGGATTCAAGACGGAACACTAGCCCCACTTTGTAGACGGGTTGGGACCGGCCTTCAATCTGATGAATAATGTTCCACTGATTCGGAGGAAACATAATTCGAACTTGCAATCTTCAGGTCATGAGCCTGATGAGTTGACTTTCTTGATTATGAAAAAATCATACTAGAAAGACTAAATAAGTTTATCTTGAACAAACCAAAGATTAAATATACAAAGCTTAGTTAAAACCAATAAAGTGAAGAATTATAACCATCAATAATCCATGTTGTAGAAGAACAGGTGGCTTAGTTGCTGCCTTTCCAGATATTCCTTTAGGAATGCTTTGTAAACTGAGAATATAACCATCCTCTGTTGTCACCTAAAATTATAATACACACTAGTTAATTGTATTTAATTGTAATACAATTTAATAATGTAGTATTTACATGACAAAAACAAATTTTATAAGATGTCCAAAACATTAATATTTCTACCAGTGAACTGTCACTCAATTATGAAAAGAAAAGTTGTTTGCTTTTGATTTTTCAAAGTTAAATTACAGTTTGGTTAAGTTTGAAGTTCAGATATTTCGAAATTATGTCGGAAAAAAGAATTATAAGTTGCTATGCTCCTTGTGCCAAAATGAAGAAGTAATAAATTTTAAAACATCAGCAATAATGTAGTAAATTGCAATTCTAACAATGCTCTTATAAGTCGCAGTCATTGGATGCGACTATAAGTGGCATTTAATGAATGGGTTTTATAAGTGATGCTTACTCAAGAACTTATTCATAACTTGAATAGGCCCAATGTCAATGGTAATGTAGTTTTTAAGCTAGACATGGCGAAGGCCTTTGACGGAGTTCCTTGGGATTACCTCTGTCAAATTATGAGGCAATTAGGCTTTTCTGAATGTTGGATTGATATGGTTGCAAGATTGATCTCAAACAATTGGTACTCCATCAATGTCAATGGAGTGAGACATGGGTTTTTCAAATCCTCTAGGGGCCTTAAGCAAGGAGACCCACTATCCCCCTCACTTTTTGTCATTGGGGCAGAATTGTTGTCTTACATAATGGACCAGCTAGTACATGATAATTTTATTAATTTTTCTATGGATCGAGGCAGTCCTTAATCACTTACCTCACATATGCTGATGACACCATCCTCTTCTCCTCTGGTGACTTGTTATCTATTGCCATGATGAAAAAGTTGGAGGACTATGAACTAGCCTCAGGACAAATGGTGAATAAAAGAAAATCTACATTCCTAGTATCTTCTAAAACTCCTTCAACTGTAATTGAAGACATCAAAAGCATCACTAGTTTTTCCCATTCACAGTTCCCTTTTACTTATTTGGGGTGCCCTATTTACCCTGGGAGAAAAAAAATTTGCTACTTTGAAAATATGGTGGCCAAATAGCAAAAAAACTCAGGGTTGGAAAGGGAAAATTCTCTCTTTTGGGGGTAGAGCAGTCCTTATCAGGTCTGTATTGCATTCTATTCCTTTACATATCATATCTATTGTGCATCCACCAAAAACTACCCTTGATCATATTGAAAAATCTCTTGCTAGTTTTTTCTGGGGTACAATACAGAGCAAGAAAAGTTATCATTGATTTTCCTGGCAGAATTTATGTTTACCCTAAGACGGAGGGAGGGGTAGGTTTTAGATCATTGCATGACATTTGCATTTCTTTTGCTGCTAAATCCTGGTGGAATTTCAGAACTCAAAAGTCTCTTCTCACCCTCTTCCTGGAAGCTAAATACTGCAAAAGATATCATCCAGTTGCTAGAAAAAAGAGTTATACTCAGTCACACTCTTGGAGAAGGCTAATGGATATCAAGAAAGACTGTGAAGCACATATTTTATGGAATGTAGGAAAAGGTAACCTCTCCTTTTGGTGGGATAACTGGACCAATAAAGGAGCCCTTGCTAATTTAGTTCAACAGGGAAACAAGTCCCAGAAGATAAAAGTGGCTGATTTTATTGCGCACAACCAATGGAAGCTGGATAAACTCCGTGATACTCTCCCTTCTAATTTGGTTTCTCAAATTCAATCTATCAAGATTTCTCCTGAAGAGAAAGATCTTCCTATTTGGCTCGCAAACCCTACTGGATCATTTTCTAGTAAATCAGCATGGAAAATTTTTAGAAAATCTAGAGGCTCTTCCTTCACTACAACTAAGATCTGGCACCGTAAACTACCTTTTAAAGTATCTTTTCATGTTATGAGATTATTAAATGGTAAGCTTGCAACTGATGACTCTTTGATCAGGTTTGGGGTTCATGGGCCCTCAAAATGTTATTGCTGCATCAATAGCAATATGGAAACTACAAACCATTTATTTTGTGATGGTGAAGTGGCTCTAAAAGTTTGGAAATATTTTCAAGATGCTTGTGGATTGTCTATTAACTCTGTTGGTGGTATTCGGGCCAAATTCATCAGATGGTGGCTCATCAAACCACAAAACAAAGTTCATGACATGATATTGCAATGTCTCCCCTCTATTATCTGTTGGGAAATATGGAAATATAGATATACCTACAAATATGAGGGTATCAGAAGTTCAATTCATAGAATCATTGGTCAAATTACCTACTTGATGCAACTGTTGCTTTCTACTGAATTTCCTTCTCTGCCTTTTATGTCTTCTTTCTTGAGGATATGTCAATTGGTAGACATAATCAAACCTCAACTACACATTCTTCCTGTGAGATGGAATAAACCGAGTGTTGGGGAATTCAAATTAAATGTTGATGGTTGTAGCAAAGGAAACCCAGGTAATGCAGGATGTGGAGGGGTGTTAAGAGATCATCTCGGACGTTTGATCATGGCTTTCACTGTTTACCTTGGTAGTTGCTCAAACAATTCAGCTGAAGCTCAAGCAATCAAAACCGGAGTTAGATGGTGCTTAGATCATGGCTTCAACAGGTTGACAGTTGAGTCAGATTCTCTTGTTGTTATCCAGATGATAAGAGGAGAAATTTCTACTACTTGGCATATAAAGGATGAGATCTCAGCGATTCAAGCAATGAATCTAATTGGAAATTTTCATTATGTTCACACACTTCAGAGAAGGTAACATCCCAGCAGACCTCCTAGCTAATATAGCTGAAGTAGAGAGGAAGAGTCAGTTCTTCACTGAGGCTATAAATCTTCCAAGGCAGTTTATATCCTTATTGAAGAATGACGAGAAAGGGATGCCAAATTTCAGAATCAGGGTAAGAAAGAGGACCTTTATTTTTATCCAGGCTGAGTGATCTTTCTTAGTTCTTTTGTTTTGTGAGCTAATCTGTTTAAGGAACAACCCTCCTAATTCTTGTTGGACTAGTCAAATTGTAATGGATGGACTTAGTCCATCCCAACTTTCCTCCGAGAGGTTTGGTTTATGCCCCCCTCTATGTACATCTTGATTTATCAATGCATTCTCCAGTTTTAAAAAAAAGAAAAAAAAAAAGAATGGGTTTTATAAGTTGCATTCCCCGGCGTACCTTTGATTCGTTGAGCGAGAACCCTTCCACACGGGATTCCCGCTTTATAAATCTCATATAACACTACAAAAAAAAATTCGGAGTTACAAAGGAAGCTCCAAACTCATACTGGTCAAATGTGATTTATAAATCACAATTTACGTAATGCAAACTTATAAATATTCGTGAATGCGATTTATCAGTCACACAATATTAGACTTCCCCAAAATTATTCAAGCGGTTTATCATTTTAATCCAACGGACAGAATCCTTTATACGAAGTTATTCACGCATTCGGGTAACATTATGAATATTTCTCTCACGCGCCTCACATAAATATAGTTAAGCAATTTTGGTCATTAACAGCTTGTTTGGATGGCTGTTACTTGTTAGTATTGTTTTATAATGTATCGTATCGTATTGTATTGTATTGTATTATATCGTTTGATGAATATAATATTTGGATAAAATGTATTGTTTACCGTCGTTTCATAATATAACACACCGGCAATATGAAGAATAAACTTGCAAGATTATAAAGAAAAATTATGATACAAGATAGTATTTTTATATAAAACGCTATGGTAAAGGATAAACAAAAGTTATTTAATAATAATGAAGGGCGAGATGAGAGAAAAAGACATACGCGATCACACCACATCGGTCGTTACATAAAGTGACAGATTCCGTCATTACGTAACAACAAATTTAACAATACGATAGAATAAAATTTAAGTAACAATAAAAACAAATATCGTATTTAAAGTAACAATACGATACAATAAATCGGTAAAACCATCCAAACAAGCTCAAGTTTGCTAAAAAATGGGTATTTTTTATTTCTTCAAATATCTAACAAACTTAGACTATTAAATTTAATGAGAATTCTAAAAAGAAATAACTAGTTATTGTTAATTCTTTTGCACAATTCTCATTAAATCTAACAATAAAAGTTTGACAAACTTAAATTATCAAACACTACAAAAATAAATTAAAAAAATGTCAAAACTGCTCGAGGGTAGAGACAAATTTAAAACCACTTTTGTCATTTTCTCCATTTATTAGCAACTCGAAATTTTAAAACTTACAAATCCAATTGTTTTTCTAGCCCTAGCAGAGAGAGAGAGAGAGATTGAGAGAGATCGCTGTGTGTGTATATATTTATTATATATATAGAAACATATATATATTGGGGGAGTAATCTCTACAGATTACAGCGACTCATTTTGGGCGGATTGGATCTCATTTGAAAGGTAAAAAAAGTGTACTTTATTTGCACGTATTTTCTATACTTGCTAAATCAGTTTATGTAAATTGATACACTTATATACGGATATGCATATCTTTTTTTATATATAATTATATTTATGTTTTGATGTAACGCTATTGGATTCTTTTATTTGTTGTATTCTGTTTGTAGTTTTGTTCGCGGTGATCTCGAAGTTTAATTTCGGTGTAAATAAGTTTTTGATGTGATAAGTTGGGAATGAGGTGTAAAAACAGATGTTTGGAGTTGATTTTTGCTAATTATTATCCATTTTGACTATTTAGATTAATATTGAATATATTGATTGGTTTTAAGTTAATTACCATACATAAAAGGGGAGACTCGGTGCACAAAACATCCTGTGTTTACGTCCGATCGAGGGAAGGATTGCACCCGAAGGGTGTGATGTAGGTTGTCTATCGTGACGCGAGCATCAGTGACTGATTCCACTATTTCACGGCTCGAACCCGTGACTTATAGGTCATAACATAATGCATATTAATTACGGCGTGAAGCAAGATACCACAATTGACATAGAATGCTTGTGGCATGAGTTTTATGGTGAAATTATCTTATAGGTCATGGAGTTGATTATATATGCTGGTTTTCTACGAGTTCAGCCATTTTATACCAAAGCATAAAGGACATATTCGTCGCAGATTCGGGGTTTGATGAAAGATACTGCAGAGATTATACACCAAGTGTACCTGTGAGAGCAATTGGCAGAATCAATAAGAATGTTTGGGAAATGCTCTGAATATAATTCTTTGAGATTTCGTTGTCTGTTTTAAGATAGAAATGTAGTTGTGAAAAGATATTTCTTTTACTTAATAATTAAGCCCCACGAGCCCCTCTTTGATAAGGAAAGAAACCCCTTATCCCCCAGAGGAAGATGCTGGCCGAGATGGAGTTGGGAGCAACCATAGAGTTTTATGGTGTTTTTGCGTTGCCAAAACCTCGATGCATAACGTTAGTGATACGCCAACTCTAACTTGCTTGGGATTGAGGCATAATTATTGTTTGCGCATAAAATTAGGGAGACTTATTATGTATGATTTTTCCCCGGTTGATGTATGAACTGTGATCACCTTAAAGTAACCCTTCATATGCTCTTTCCACCCATATCAAGTACCCCCGGCACATTTGTGGTTGGGAAGGTTTTGTTTTAGCAGGATATCAAGGAAATTGTTTGCTATAACTATAAGCATTTTTAGTGGTGATTCATGGGTTTGTGCATCTTTAGTCCTCGAAAATGGCTTTATTAATTTGGTGGCTGCTCTTAGAAATGGATATAAGAAAATATGCCAAAATGGGATAGTTTGATTGAGAATCTTCAGAGGAAAGCTTAATATAAGAAGTTCTGCTCTGAAAGGAAACAATAAACTATGTCTAGTATAATATGAAATGCCTCTGCTAGGCTGGTTTTCCTGTGGTAATTAATTAAATTGGTTTAAGCTTGTAGAATGATGATACTACATGCTTCTCTATTGTGAGAAAACTGTTTGATGATTCCGTTTTCCAGTCTCTTGCATCTGCCATTTGGTTTGATTGGTCATAGACATAGGCTAGATTGCTATGAAGTTTACTCTTTGAATCCAAGATATGTACATATTGTCTGCTTTCTCCTTTGGATTTGAACAAGAAAGGGGTGAATGGACTTTTTATTAAATTTTGTAAAATTAAAACTGGATAAACCTTTTGTATGTAATTTTACTTGAGAGGACCAGAAAAACCTTCTTGTTCACATATTTGGTTTAGCTAATATGCTCTAATATTCTAGGCAGAAGTGACCTCATCTGATCTTTGCGAGCAAATATGTTTCTCTTTTAAATAATGTACATCTCTTAGAGAAGTAATATGATTGATCGATTGATTGATCAATACACCTATATAGAGCATTAGACTTGAAGAGCAAGTAAGTATGTGGCAAACAAGTCTTGATATCCTATTTTATGCCTCAATAGGATTAGTAAGGTAAGGTTTAGCCCAGTATGTGATTGCTCATGCCCTATGCCTTTGGGAAGATATCCAAACGGCTATGAGATTATATGCCCTCGTGAAACTTTGCCGGCAGCTACACTCTACATGAGGCTGCCATCATAAAGCAATGTGAGGCGCAGAGGAGGGATTATATAGCCAAGGCATAGAGGCAACACTACCGGTGCTATTGTCCCCCTTATTTGTACTCCTCCTATGTGTTTTTTTTTATTTTTTATTATTAATAAAAATAGCCCTAGGCACCTCGCCTAGTGGATTTGCTAAAAAAAAAAGACCTGGTGACCAAGCATTAGGTAAGTACACTGGATACATTTGAAAGTTAATAAACGACCTATTATCAAATATCAAATGCTTTGGTGGTGTCAAGTAGATTTTGTGACACTTCGCAGTGTTAAAAATTCTTACTCTTATCCCCTCCGTTCATGATCTCATTGTTCTGTTATTTTATTAAGTGATTTGCCCGATACTGTTCTGTGCACATATTAGTTGTTGAAAAATTGAATCACACAAACAGAATGCCCAATATTCTCTATATTTGGTATTGTGAATTCTCTTCGTCCTGTAGAGAGTATTGAGAATTTGATTTCTTGATATGACAGTAACCAATGAGACATGCTTTAACTATTATCGTTACCCAAAATATTGCAATTGGGGTTTTATCTGAAAAATATTGCAACTGCTTACTAGCTGATTATTTCATTTCAGGTACATGCATATTTTGAAGAATGGCAGATGACATTTCAAGCTTTTGGGGTCCTGTAACATCTACCAAAGAGTGGTGTGAGCCAAATTATGTCCGCTCCTCCTATATTGCAGAGTTCTTTAATACCATCTCAAATGTCCCATGTATTATTCTGGCGTTGATTGGTCTTGTGAATGCCCTCAGACAGCGGTTTGAGAAAAGGTTCAGTGTCCTTCATATGTCAAATATAATACTTGCCATAGGGAGCATGATTTATCATGCCACGTTGCGGCAGATGTAAGCACTTTCTCCCTTATTTCCCATTTCATTTATCTATAAAAGGTTGGTTTGTCGTTATGTATTACCCACATTGCCATAGCAGGAAGAAGGTAATACATATTGTTGACGTCAGGACCTATAGTTAATAGTTCCATATTATTAACATGAGTGCCTATAAAATGTTAAATGCATGGAAATGTATTTCGGTCTCTTTCACTACAGTGAACTTTTGAAGCAGCGAATGGAATGCCAGGATTGTTGAAAGCCTAGAAACTAGGCCTTAGTACTTTTGGGAAGCTCATGCTTCTTCCTAGTAACTGGTTTAACCTTTGACAGAAGATCATTTATTGTCCTTTTTGGTAAGTTAACTTGATAGGAGATTATTACGATGAGCTTTTCTCTTTTTCTTTTTGTTGCATCTGGTCTTGGAAGGAATTTATATCTCTTCAACTTGCCCATTCGGCCCCATGTCTGGATTGTTCGACTTTTTGATTGATGCTAATTGATTTATCCCCAAAGAAAAGAGGCTACATCAAAATGGTCTTAATTTACAAATTAAACCTTTAAAAATATAGTTACCTATCTACTCAAATAGGTGTTTCTATTTTATAATAAAAGTACAAAACATTAATAAGGGAACTTTTAACCTAACATTGGACTCTCGGGTCAAACGTCTCCTACATCTTTATTCGCATAATGTCCGAAAAACTTAGAAAAGAATATCCCCTCCACAACTTTTCCTCTAAAGTTCCAATTTGCTTAACCTCCAAATTGCTACTTTTCAACACTGGAACCGTGTAGCTCCATTGGATATTAAATAGAGAAATGTATATTTTTAGCCGCTCCCAAAAATAATAACCGACAAAATGCATTTTTTTGTATATATGTGTATTATACACAAAAATTAATACATATTTTTACACTTTTCGGCTAGCGAATGAATTAGTTTCAGCCGACTATCCAGTTTTGTATTTTTCCCTATTAAATATTTGCATAAACGAATGCCCACAATCTCATGTTGTCAATTTGCTGCATAACAAGATAAAGCTGACTATGAACATCAAGTTGACCTTTTATAGTATCCCTCTTGATTGTTGTGTGAATGGTGGATGTCTAATATTGAATTTCTTGTTAAATAAAACTATTCCGTGCCTTGTGCATACAGATTGGATGGAAAATCATATATCCGGAATGTTGTATGATACTTTGTAATGTGTCTTGAATTTGATGGTCATTCTAATGCATTATGATCCATGCTTTAAATTGATAGGCAACAGCAAGGTGATGAGACACCCATGGTCTGGGAAATGCTTCTCTATTTTTACATCCTTTATTCACCAGATTGGCATTACAAGAGTACAATGCCCACGTTTTTGTTCCTTTACGGTGCACTATTTGCCATTGCGCATTCACAGATTCGCTTTGATATTGGTTTCATGCTACATTATGCACTATTGTGCCTTCTTTGCGTTCCTCGCACATATAAGTATTACATTCACACAGAAGACAGATCTGCAAAGCAGATTGCAAAGTTTTATGTGGCCACTTTATTAGTCGGAGCTGTTTGCTGGCTGTGTGATCGTCTATTCTGCAAGGACATTTCACGCTGGTACTTTAATCCACAGGGTCATGCACTGTGGCATGTCCTTATGGGTTTTAATGCATACTTCGCAAATACTTTCTTGATGTATTGTCGTGCTCAGCAAAGAGAATGGAATCCAAAAATCAAGCACTTCCTCGGATTTTTTCCATACGTAAAGATCCAGAAACCAAAAGCTCAGTAGCACAAGTTATTACTCCGAGCTCATCCTGTAAGAAAAAATGCGGCCACGAAATGGCGCCTAGGAGCTAGTGCCACATCCTGTAAGAAAAATGCAGCGATTAAATGGCACCAAGGAGCTAGTGCCAGCACTCGTGATTCTTTCTCTTCTCCATTTTGCAGAATATAATGTAAATGAAAGTTTGAACTAGTTTTGACTGGTTTGGGTAGTGATCAAATTTGACTGTAAAATTAGTGGATTCCCTGTGTACCATATATTTATACTCCAACAGAAGACTGACATGGACTAACTAGTAGTCTTTTCCTAATGTTTTTGCTTTTGCATTTTAGGCAACTGTTCTAACATGGTTTATTTTGTATTATGTAAGCGCGAAAGGTTGTTTTTGATTGCGAAGCTCATCTGGCAATGCATGTATGGTAGTCAAAGAAATATTTAGGTTTCTGTTTTATGCTTCTATTGTACAACCTCATCTTCTTGTGCCGAGGGTCTATCGGAAACAACCCCTCTACCCCTACCCTAGGCGTAAGATCTGAGTACACACTACCTTCCCAAGACCTCACTTGTGGAATTAAACTGAGTTTTTGTTGTTGCCTATATTGAACAACCTAACCCTATAAAAAGAAAGAATCCATACACCATACTCTTGTCAGTGTAACATATAAGGGCTGATGTTTCAATTGTCATTTGGTAGAAGCATTTAGCGAAAGAGATTAACGGGATTTTTCCATTCTCGAGGTATTATCACTTTTAATCCGCACCAGAAACTATTTACATCCGGTAGCCGAAAAGGTGTATAAAATTTGTATAATTTTTAAATATAACATACAGAATGTATATATACACAAAAAAATACACATTTTATATATTTTTTCGGCTATTACTTTTACGGCGGTTATACAGTGTCATTTTCCATTCTCTCATTTGATAGCCCACTCTCTTGAGTTTACTTTTAAGCATTAAGCACTAGAGCGAGATAAATACACTTTTCACTCCAAATCATCCCAAGTCTGTCTGACTGTAAAATTACCAGATTTGGTTACCGAATAAAACAGATAATTTTCTCAAAATTGTTCCCAGGAGAAAGGGGTCGAGTCTGCAAGGGTGGTAGATGAACTACAAACTAGAGGCTAGATAATGAGATATCAAGTTTACATTTTGGAATTTATTGAAATCAACTCCAACCGATAACACAACACTTCGATCACAGTCGTTCGAGAAGGAAAACAATTCAAAGTTGAATAGCATCACAAATAACTTCAAGTGTCTTTTTCTCCAAATCTTTTTCATCAATCCATATAGAACTTTGCCGTCGTAGAAGGTCGCGTTTCTCTTTCTTCTTCTCTGAGAACTTCATTTCCCTCATCCTCCAATATTCAAGTTTTTCCTGTCTTTCTTTAAGCTGCAAACATAATAATTAAACACGCAGTGGAATGTTAGTTTATACTTGATTGAGAATATATGCAAGCAAAGCTATATACAGTGCAGACATACTCAACACTATGGCAAACTACGCTCTTAAACCTACTTTACAATTGTACCTGCTAATTGAATTTTAAGTATCGTCTCTGAAAAAAGGTGGTAGGGAACATAAGATTACTAACAATGTTGTTAAATGCTCGCTTTAAGCCCTTAAAGATGACTCAGAGTCATGAGGCCTCACTTGGGCAGTGTTTTAATAAACAACGCTCCAAGGCATACGCCTCATCATGCATGGATCTGTCTTGAAGAGGCGGAACTATGCAAGACAGTCGAGGACAAACAAATGATGCAAAATATATATTGCCATAATGAAGTACAGATTATGATGATCCACTCTATTCAAACTCGCTGTTAAGTCAAATAAAGATAAATGACAAACGACCTCAAATATTCAAATTTATTCATCATGCACTTAGTTCAAGGTAAAATATGGAGTAAAAGATAAGCCAGATGACAAGGCACATTTACTTTCAGTAATTAGTAGCCACCCATATAATAAATATAGTGAGAGATGGCAGGACTGTAAGAGTTTTTGATCATCTCGGGAAGAGTCTCTTTTGTTAATTCAGTAAAAAGAGCCTATGGGTGAATTTCATCAAGCAGTGTGCTTACAGTCCTAGCATTCTCGAGACTTCATTTTGTCTGTTCTTTGTTTCAATTCACATATTTATTATAGTGATAGCTCTGTAGTTGCAAAAATCACATGTTGTTCTCGTGGAAAAGTCTGCTTGGAAAGAATTCATTAAACAGAAGCTATTGGTGCACTTCAACATTACCATGCTTACTAGTTCGTTCGGCTATATGAACCCTTTACATTTATTTATCCCCATTTGGCATGTAATATTGTGAGGATTGGCCTACCGGTCGAAGTGCGGTACGGAACCAACAGTTTTCGACTCAAACTATGTGTGTGTTGGAGAGAGTGAGAGACCAACAAATATAGATAGAGTTAGATATAAATTTGAAACACATAATCCCCATTCAGAACCTATAATACCTTGAGAACGAATCTCTAAATCATAATATCAACAAAACTAGTTGAATTCTCCCCATCCGCCTTAACATTGATGGGCGCAGTGCCTAATACTTGTGTTGGAGAAACTAGAAAGGTGACAATTACCCAGTAAACTAGTCGAGTTGCTTGCAAATTGGCCCGTCGCCTCATAAAATGAGACATATTGCAACGATTTATCATTTTAACAAAGAATAAAATTTAATACTACAATAATAACAAACAGACATATACTTTAGTGTCAGCTTAAACAAGCTCTTAGTAATGCTCAATTTATTTTAGAACGTCTATCAAGAAACAACATAAGTAAGAGAGAAGTGAAAGGGGCTATACATAAACCAACTACACATAAGAGAAAAAAAAATCAAACATTTGAAAACCACCTGCTAATGGGAAGAGAACTAGTAGTTGCTTACCAATTGAATATCCAAGTTTGACCGGTTATTAGGATGAGACATGTGAGCCAGCATAGTTCTATGTACCGACAGTCTAATGATTTTTTACACCATCAGTATAATTTTAACCTTTATAATAGGTTACTTACGATTTATTCTAGGTTACCCATAAATACTAATTAAATAAATTTACCTGCAATTATTTTTTAAGTGAGTTGATTATGCAAGTACTTTTTATACCGTCATTGTATAGTACTTAAACTCAATTCAGCATATACAAGTAGAATTTAAGTTATACACACTGACATTGTAAAGATAATTTTTACATTCTTAGTCAAGTTTAGCGGGTGATAGCAGTTTAGTTATCATTTTTAGCAGCGTACAAACTAATTGTGTAAATATTTTTTACACAGTCAGTTTATAAAACTCAAACTCAATCAAATCAGCATCTACAAGTAATATCCTAACTTTGCAAACAACAAAAACTGAATTAAAAATTTAAGAAATAATATTAATCAATATTAATATTAAACAAGGAAAAGTAGTATCTAGATGTTAAAAAAATGACTAATAAATCATTATTGTATTGCATAATGCGATTTAAAACTGTAGCTATTAGGCAAATCGAGAAATGACATTGTTTCAAAGAACAATATTAAAAAGAAAAATTAAGCATATACAAGCGATGATAGGTTATGATTGTGTATTTTAGTCGCTTATTACACTCTAATTTACTGTACTTTAATTGAGTTTAAACTTTAATCGCTAGTGTTTTGCACTAAATATGTGTTTTCAAAGAAAAGGAGAGATTCCAAGCTATGTAGATATTATGGAATGAATTCAAGTAATTTGGAGCTTTGAAGTCTGAGTAAAAGCCCAAGGAATCAAGCCGGGATTATGTTCGGGATCAATGGATGATAGTTAAAGAACGAAACGGAGAATCGAGCGGGCATACGACGCATTGTCTAGTAAAATACTCATAACTTTTCGCTCAGAACTCCGTTTGGGCTCCATAATATACCGTTGGAAAGTTATTCGAAAGGGCTACAACTTTCGTGTTTTCCATTTTTGCGAATTCCCACTACCGCGCCGCAGCGTGCACCGCACCTGTGCAATTTTCCAAAAGGCATCAGAAAACAGCTCTCTGAAGTTTCCCACTACTGCGCCGCACTGTGTGACGTAGCGTGACGCGCAACTGTGCAAAATTTGCAGAGTGATTGTCCTATTTCGCGCGGGAAAAGGTGTTCTCGTTTGGGTCCGACCCTACTTGGAATAAATACATGTAAAAACACTATTTGGAGGACTTTTGACACATCTTAAACCTAGGGAGACTATTTTGGAGGGGAATTCACATGGAGGAACACACACCGCGCTTGGAGTAGGCTTCTAAATAGTTTTTCTTCTCTTCCTTTAATTTCATAGTTTATTAGTTCTAGAGTTTTGGGTGCTACATGAACGTTGTAGTTTGAAGCTTGAATTGTTCTTATTATTTTATCATATTGGTTTACTTATTCAATCTTGCGCTTAATTATTTGATTGCTTGATCACCAATTGAATACTATCTACGAATCTAGGATTGAACTCGGGAGAGGGAATTCTAGATTGCATATAAGATTGAGTAGAGCAAGATCTTAACTCTGAGAGGGGCGGATTTGCGGTTAGGATAGGAATATACATAATCGCCTTGCTTGGTTACTATACAAGAATTTTTAATGTGTTCTTGTTAATTCTAATTCCATAGGAATATAGACGTTAGATTAGCTTGAATAGGCGAGTTGTACTTCGGGAGAAGGCTACGAGCAATATTAACCATGTTAACCAATAAACCAGATAAATTAATTAGAAAATTTAAGTGGAAAACTCAACGGGATTGTTAGCTATAACCCATAACTCTAGAATATTCACTCACATTGAATTCGTCTCTATAATTCGCCAATTTGTTTCTTTTGTTTCTTAGTTTGTTACTTTATACTATTAGTTTTAGTTAAATATTCATACGTTAGGATTCGCTTGAATAGATTAATTGTTTTGGTTTAATTTAGTTGATAGTTAATCACAAGTCCACGTGGGTGCGATCTCTGGACTTACAATCCTATATTACTTGTCGGCCACGTATAGTTGCGTGTGCGTTTGGGAGTAACAAGTTTTTGCAAACTTTGTAAAAACGAAAAGAATTAAAAATTAAAAAAAATATTAATCACATACCAGGGTTTTGCGGAACTCCTCTTCAGCAGCCTCTCTTTCCATTGCCTTTGCTTTTTTCTCAGCGGCCTTAGCAGCTTTACGCTCCTCGTTAGCAATCCTCTGAGCCTCCTTTTTAGCTTCAGCTTTTCTCATCTTCTCAATCCTCTGAAGTTCCATTTCTTGTATGTACTCTTTTCGAACCTCCTTCACCTTTTTCGCATATTCGCGGCGTAAAAGCGCGAGTTTAGCCTCCGCCTCCTTAGGATCCTTAGGTGTTGTCCATGAATTCAGATAGTTGCTCGGCGGAAGAAACTCATGGTTGCGCTGGTGGTGGTTGTGGTGGGACTGTACGGCGGTGGATGTGGAATCAGCGGCGGTGGAAATGGATCGGAGATAGGGTTTTAGGGTTTTGCGGAGGAGCTGCCGGGAAAGCGACATTTTTGTGCTCTATGGTGATGTACTAGCGCAACTATGGTGTACCGAATCTATTTCTGTTTTAGGTTCCCTACAGAAATGACGTGTATCAAAATAATAGGAGTATGTATTTTGACTCAAAATTCAATGAAAATAATGTGTATTCTTTAGTTGAGTGTAAATTTTTTAAAATATAAGTAACATTTGGGTAGTATTAAACCAAAAAAAAAAAAAAGATACCAAAACAATAAGATATATTTTTATTTTTATAGATACTTTCTTATATAATTTAATAAGTTTCTTGTTTTTTCCCCGTCATTCTCTTTAATAATATATCATAAATTCAAAGTAACAGAAGAATAAAACATCGCATATCCTTCACAGATTTTGTCCATATAGATAAATTCGTTAATAAACCGTCACAAATCCCGTGTATTTTCGTGGCGAACTTATCAAAATGGGACAGACTACAAGTTAAACATGTGAAGCGCAACTGTGTTAAAACACAAAATCAGAAAACTGTTCGAAGAATAAAAGAAACTGGAAAACAGTAAAGAATAAGAAATATTCTGAGTCCACAATTTGCTTGTGTGTCCTTAAGTAATTTTAACCCCCTCGCACGTTGCCAAGGTAATGGATTAAATCCTCCCAGGATGAAACGGAATAAACCTTCCTGCAATAGTGGCAATACAAACTGCAGGATACCAACGAACTCAAAGAACGGAGCAAAATCACACTTACGAATTTGAGAGAGACTGCGAATTAGAATGCAGTATTTTCAGAATGAAGGAAGTTCTGTAATGTTTTTGATGATCAAAAAACGAAGTCATGCCTCAGAATTTATAGGCAATTATTGGAAGAGGTGTGATGTTTGTTCTGGAAAAGGTGTCTGTTCAGAAGTTTACGCGTCCTGCCGTGGTTACGCCAGGACCGCGGCCAGATGAATCTGCAGCAGTGTTCTGGCGCGGTCCTACCGCGGTTACGCCAGGACCGCGGCCAGACTTTCAGCAGTGATCTGGCATTTAATTAATTATTAAATAATTAATTAAATAAATTTTGTCCAAAAATAATCTTATCGATCATTTGACAAATCCAAATCTAAATCCAAATCCAAAGCCGAAGCCGAAGCCGAAGCCGAGCCGAGCGAGCGACGACGACGGCGCGAGGGTTCATTGTCTTCAACTCCTTTTAAGAGCCTTAAGAAGTGATTCTATATATATGAGCACACAAATGTAGTTGTCCCTCACCATGAGGGACAAAGTGCAAGTCAAAAGCTCACTTCATTCAAAATTTTCATTTCCCTCCATTTTATTTCCCACCATTTCCAATTCACACTCTTAGACTTTTATAGCCCAATGCTTAAAGCCCAACAATCCCCCACATGAATGGGAATGACTGTAACAAGAATGATCATAGATGAAAGCTGTGTGATTTGCAAGTAAGGATTAATTGCATCTGGATAAGTAGGTTTCCCTTTGAACTTTCCGTAGTGAACATATGTCGGATATACTCGGTCAATCGGTAGATTTGATATCTTTGAACTGTCGAACTTTAGTGTATACCTAGACAACCATATGTCACACAACCAACCCTTAACCGTCTTTTGGTTCTCATTGTTGTGTTCGTTTCAGCCATGAACACCGCCTGGTTTCATAAGTGCGTAGAGAATTGGCCTTACAGAATTCTCATTGAAGCGGCTTCCACTTCACACTTACATAGGTGATTCCTAAACGTGTAATCCTTTAAATTGACACTATTTGATAACTATCACATCAAACTTAGGTAATCATTAAAGAACGTGTAAAGTTCTATCCTTGTTACTGAACATTGTCTTCATCACGAGAAGGGACCAAAGATTTTACTTTGACAATGTTGAACCGATCAATCACAACTTTGTTTGAGCTCCTTGAACCTAGATCTCGGAATATCCAAAATTCTAGGTAGAGTTACCGCCATGTTGACTTGTCCTCAACCATAGTCCCATTCCCTTAGATGATTTCTCAACTCCCTCTCTAGTTAAGCCTTTTGTAAGCGGATCCGCCACATTATCCTTTGATCTTACATAATCAATAGTGATAATGCCACTAGAAAGTAGTTATCTAACGGTGTTATGTCTTCGTCGTATATGACGAGACTTTCCGTTATACATAACGCTCCCTGCCCGTCCTATTGCAGCCTCACTATCGCAATGTATGCAAATAGGAGCCAAAGGTTTTGGCCAGAACGGAATGTCTTCTAAAAATTTCGAAGCCATTCAGCTTCTTCACCGGCTTTATCTAAAGCTATAAACTCTGATTCCATTGTAGAGCGAGCGATGCACGTTTGTTTGGAAGACTTTCAAGATACTGCTCCTCCACCAACAGTAAAAATATATCCACTTGTGGACTTTGTTTCCGTTGAGCCGGTTATCCAATTTGCATCACTACATCCTTCGATAACCGCAGGATGTTTATTGTAGTGCAAAGCGTAGTCTTGGGTATATTCCAAATATCCCAGAACTCGTTTCATTGCCACCCAGTGATGTTTGTTTGGATTACTTGTGAATCGACTAAGTTTACTTATTGCACAAGCTATATCAGGTCGTGTACAGTTCATGATGTACATTAAGCTTCCCAACACACGAGCATACTCCAATTGAGACGTACTTTCACCTTTATTCTTTATAAGATGATGATTTAAGTCAATTGGAGTTCTTGCACTTCTAAACTCCAAGTGTTTGAATTTTTCAAGTACCATTTTCACGTAATGTGATTGAGACAAAGCTAGACCCTGAGGAGTCCTCTGGATTTTAATTCCTAGAATTACATCGGCAACTCCAAAGTCTTTCATATCAAACTTACTAGCAAGCATACGCTTAGTAGCTTGAATGTCGGCAATGTCTTTGCTCATTATTAGCATATCATCAACATATAAGCAAACAATGACTATATGATTTGGAACGTTCTTAATGTAAACACATTTATCACATTCATTAATCTTAAAGCCATTTGACAACATTGTTTGGTCAAATTTCGCATGCCATTGCTTGGGTGCTTGTTTTAGTCCATAAAGGGACTTAACAAGTCGACACACCTTCTTTTCTTTTCCCGGAACCACAAACCCTTCGGGTTGGTTCATGTAAATTTCTTCCTCTAGATCTCCATTTAAGAAGGCTGTTTTTACATCCATTTGATGGATTTGAAGACCATACAAGGCGGCTAACGCTATTAGCATCCGAATGGATGTAATTCTTGTTACCGGCGAGTATGTGTCAAAATAGTCAAGACCTTCTCGCTGTTTAAATCCTTTGACAACAAGTCTTGCCTTATATTTGTCAATAGTACCATCGTCTTTTTTCTTCTTGAAAATCCATTTAGAACCCAATGTTTTGTTACCTGGAGGAAGATCAACCAATTCCTAGGTTCAATATGGATTCTATTTCACTATTGACAGCTTCTTTCCAATATTGTGCTTCTGAGGAAGACATTGCTTCCTTGAAGGTACGAGGCTCATTTTCTAGCAGGAAAGTCAGAAAATTTGGACCGAATGAAGTAGATGTCCGTTGACGTTTACTTCTTCTCGGATTTTCCTCATTAGGCATACCATCTGTTATTTCCTCCCGAGGTCGTTTTGACTTTTGGTAGGTCACTTCACTTTCCTTTTTATACGGATAAATAGTTTCAAAGAATTCAGCATTATCTAATTCTATTATGGTATTAACGTGAATCTCAGGATTTTCTGACTTATGAACCAGAAAACGATATGCCTTGCTATTGGTTACATATCCAATAAATACACAATCAACCGTTTTTGGACATATCTTAACCCTTTTAGGTTTAGGAACTTGTACCTTAGCTAAACACCCCCACACTTTGAAGTATTTCAAGCTCGGCTTCCTTCATTTCCATTTTTCATAGGGAATGGATTCCGTTTTGAAAATAATGTGTATTCTTTAGTTAAGTGTAAATTTTTTAAAATATAAGTAACATTTGGCTAGTATTAAACCAAAAAAAATACCAAGACAATAATAACATTTTAACATTTATATTTACTTTATTTTTATAGATACTTTTTCTTATATAATTTAATAAGTTTTTCCTTTTTTCCCTCTCATTCTCTTCTATAGTCCAATAAATTTAAAGTAACGAAAGAATAAAATCGTCGCATATCCTTCACAGATTTTGTCCATATTGATAAATTCGTTAATAAACCTGTCACAAATCCCATATATTTTCGTGGCGAACTTATCAAAATGGGACAATGACTACAATTTAAACATTGCTTTATCCTGTATAATGGTGTTGGATAAAGTTTAATTTTATATATAGTGGATAAGATAGATATAACTAAACTCTGCCTGAATCTTGTTACTATTTTTTATGAAAAAATTCAGACACTTTATAACGAGGAATTTCTAGTTATCACATGTATTTAGTGCGGTTGTCTTTCTTCAAAAATCTTGTATTAAACTAAATTTATGGTTTGTGTGTTATATATTAGAACATATGTTTATCAGTCCATGCATAAATGTTAGTTATGCTGACTTGTACATAAACACTAGTACAGCTCCAAATTTCGCGAAAAATCCAAAAATGGTCAGTTTTTCGTCTGGTCAATCAAATGTAGCCACATAATCACCGGTCAACGATATTTAGCCACTAAGTTAGTGCGGTAATATTTTGTTGACTAAAATACCCCTGCTTTTTTTATTAATTTACACGACTTCACCTTAAATTCTTCTTTTAGCAAAACTTAACAAAATCTTCCGGCATTAATTTTCAAATCGAGTTATTAGGAAAAATTTCGCCGTCAATCTGTAAATCGAAATATTAGCAAAATCTTTCGGCGTTAATCGAGGTATTCGCAAAATCTTCCGGCGTTAATTTGCAAGTCGAAGTGTTAGCAAAATCGTTCTGCGTCAATCTGCAAATCGAAGTTTTAGCAAAATTTCCGTCGTCAATCTGCAAATCGAAGTAAGTTCTATCTAAAATTTGTCTGATTATTTAAATTTCTTTTACGATCAAGAATTCAAACCATAAAATTCAAAGTATCAGTAAAAAAATTTAATTTTTTGAATTTTTGATTTATTTTTAATGCTTTAATCTGTGTTATTGTCTAATTTTCTCAATGTAGAACATAGCGCCAGTATAATTTGTTGGACGTTTCTAAATTAATATCTAAAGCGAAGATTTTTCCAGCTTATTATACTGGAAATCTCATAAAAAAGCATTATAATTTACTTGAAGTATGTTTCGTTAATGTAGATATTATGTTATAATATAATTGAGTTTTGTTTGAATCCAGTATATTTTACGGGACATCACGTGTGTGTAAGCTTTTCCTCCAATATGTTATACTGGATAAGTTCTAACACTAGAATATAATTGAGTTTTGTTTGAATCCAGAATATTTTACGGGACGTCACCTGTGTGTAAGCTTATTCTCCAGTATGTTAAACTGAATAAGTTCTAAGACAAGAATATAATTGAGTTTTGTTTTAATCCAGTATATTTTACGGGACATCTCATGTGTGTAAGCTTATTCTCCAGTATGTTATACTGGATAATTTCTAAGACTAGAATATAATTGAGTTTTGATAGAATCCAGTATATTTTACGAGACATCACCTGTGTATAAGCTTATTCTCCAATAAGTTATACTGGATAAGTTATAAGACTAGAATATAATTGAATTTTGTTTGAATCC
>NC_031998.1:2947269-2989342 GCF_001879085.1 Nicotiana attenuata
AGGAGGGAGGGAGGACGGGGGGGGGGGGGGATAGAACCTAGTAATAAAGAACATAATTTGGATTCTTGATTGATGAAACCAAATTAAGTCGTACTCCGAGTAGTGCTCTTGCATTGGGGCATGTTGGGTCGGCTTCAGCTACCAAGACATACATGTGGTACCTTGGACAACCCATCACCACCACCATGGAGGATGATGCTGCTGTTTCTTCTGGGCTCTTGCCTGAAACGTCTTGCTCTGATGACACACATGATGATGCAGCCGATAGGGACTTGGCTGGAGTTAGTAATGCAACAGCACCTCTCTCACTACTTGAGTACTCCTTGTAAATCACCTTTAGCTTGTATTGTCTGCGTGGGAAATGCATACCGGTGCGATGTCTCCTGTTTAGGCACCAGGCGCAACCTTCCTAAAAAGCTCCGTCCTTGGTTAGGTGAAGGCGAGTAGGTCAGCGCACTAGCCAAAAAAGAATGAAAGACGGAATTGTTATCCTGTAGCTCCCCCCCCCCCCCTCGTCTGGTGGTGCTTGTGTTGAGGGTGCACCACCAGAAGTCGGGCTTGAAGCTCTCAAGGACCAACAATCCGAGAGCTGATGGTTGTTAGTCACGACTACTATCAAAAAGCTCCTATGAAGATGAATATTTCACATGGAGGAGTGTGCATCTTTATGTTGGGTGTTCTTCTGTCGTTTGTTTCCTGCCATATAGTGATACTGTGATAGCTAACTAAACAACCTTGCACACTCTATTAAGCTGAGACTCTGATAAACCGGTGTGCAGCTGAAGTGTCTCATTCCAAAATGGTATCCGATTGAGGGTGTGTCGAGCAGCATAGACTTGGTTTGATTTGAAAGTGGGTGTGCCTGCATGCTGCCATAACGGTTTTCTATATGACTTGGTTATTTTTCAATTTGGATGCCATCCTATATTTTGAGAGATGGTGTAATGCTGAGTTTTGGTCAACCCAAATAAGGAAATTAATAGGCATAATTTGGAAGTGTGTCGAGTAAGTGCATTTGGACCTTAAGCAGGTGAGCAGATGAATAGATAAAAGATTGAAAATGAGCTTTGAAATAGAACTACTAAGAATTTGTGGAGCAAAATTTTTGTATTAAGCTTTTCTTGTGAGGTTGGCTGAACACAACGTGTGGAGATCCATGGGCAAGAAGGTATTGGTGATATTCGTATTCTTGCTCTTTTGCTGGTTTTGATTGAACTCTTGAGTGAGAATTATCTGTATGTTTGATGCAATTATAGATCATATACAGTTGTTACTTCTTAACTATAAGTTGATAACATTTGCTTGGCTGTGTCATTGAGATTATTGTCTGAAGCCTTCACTAAGCACTATCGTATGGTAATACACTTAAAAAGTTGTAATCTTTAAACCTTTTTTTGGATTGTTTACCTACATTTGACGCCTTCCCGATAATACATTGGCTTGCTTTGTTCAAGATTTATAATGGTAATAGACATTATCAATGTCTCCTTTTCGTCCATTTTGGCAATTTATCTCAATTTAACAATTGATGCCTATTCATTTGCAGAGGTTAGGAGAAGGAAATGGTTAGAAGATAACCCAGAGTCATCAAGTAATGAAGATCCTGTGCTTTTCGACACCTCAATTATTCCTTGGTGGGCATGGATGAAGAGGTTTCATCTTCCTGAAGCTGAACGTCTCAATGGTTCGCTCATACTCATTTTTCCTTGCAATTATTTCATGTTTTCAAATACAAAGCAGTAGTTATAATAGGATTAAGCTGATCGATGTGAATCTTATACACAGGTCGTGCTGCAATGGTTGGTTTCTTTATGGCCTACTTTGTGGATAGCTTGACTGGTGTAGGCCTCGTCGATCAAATGGGAAACTTCTTCTGTAAAACACTATTGTTTGTAGCTGTAGCCGGTGTTCTTCTAATCCGCAAGAATGAGGATATAGAAACTATCAAAAAGTTGGTGGAAGAGACTACTTTCTACGACAAGCAATGGCAAGCATCTTGGAAAGATGAGACCTCAAGCAGTTCAAAGGAGTCTTGAGATTGTTCCTCGTATAAGTTAGTTTCCATATTCTTGAAATAATCCGCAAATTCTCATCTATGCTAGTCAAAGGATCATATTCTCCATTTTGTTGTAGTGCTCGGGCTGCTATGTTGGAAGCGGAGCCTTAGAACAACGGTAAAGTTGTCTCTGTGTGACCTATAGATCACAGATAGAATCAGCCGCTAATGCTTGCATCTGGTTAGGTTAGGCTGTTTGCTTCACACCCTCTTGGGGATGCTTCGTGCACTGGGCTGCCATATTTTTTTTTTCCCTTTCTTGTTCTGTTTCTGAGCAATGATTCTTGATTTTAACTTTTTCTGTCTTTGTTGTAAGGTCTTTTTGCTGATCTTGAAATACTAACTCCCAATCCTTTTGATGAAATCAATATGAAGAATTGGTCAATTCACTTGTAATTGTTGGATACCTGTGGTTATGAGTTACTAATAAAATTATTGGTAGTGTAAGAGACTCAATTAGATGCCTTGGTTCAACATCAATTTCTTTTTCTTCTTTGACAGCAGTTCTGTCCGAACCAGCTTATGCTCACTCGACCATGGCACCGAGTACATATTATTTTTCACCTACACAGTATCGAGTAATTTTGTTCACCAATACTTAAGATAGGAAGAGATCACATGGCATGTTTTTATTTCATCTTTCGTAGTTTTATTGGCCACTAAATCACACCCTTAGGTGTTCGGTTCAACGTCAATTCATTTTGACTAGTATATAGGAGTGTTTCGTTATAATAGTCTGATGCACTTTACACATGGTGCGGAAAATTAAGAGTGCCTGTTTGCTCACAAGTTATCGCATATCTTATGAGTGTAAAACAATGAGAGTAAATCACGGGAAAATCATAGCAAAACGTAATAATCCATTGGACCAAATGAAGGAGACAAAAATAAATACTCAGGATTAGGGGGAAAAACATTAGAAGCCTTTATTGATAATATTGGTTTGGTCTGCCTCTCCATGAAGAGGTTCAGAGCCTTACAATGGTGTTCCCTTTGCCCAGAATATGGGTCTCGCTATCTGCTTTTTTCTCTTGTCAATAGTGAAGAAGAAGAAGCCCCCCTTTTCAAGGGTTTCCTCTCTTGGTATTTATAGCTGTGAGCTTCGTGAGCTGGCAATAAGTGGCCGTGACCACGTTGGGGTTTCGCCTTCATGGTGGCGGATGGGCCATGGCCTTGCTTGATCGAATCAGATGCGGGTTGAATATCGTTAGTTCTGAGTGGTCGTACCACTAATTAATCATGAATTAGCTTAAGACGGGATTAGCTTCGTTAGTTATCGTGGGGTCGGATTCTGACCCATACAGTTAGTCCCTCCGCTTATTGAGGTCGGGCCTTGGCCGAGCTCGATGAGTGGATTCCATCGACCGTAGTTTGGGAAACTCGGATAGGGAGGTCGACTGTTGCTTCGGTCGAGGCCGGATTCTCTTTGGCGATGGCCCTTAGCCTTGTAGAGTATTAGTATTTTGTTGTTGTGCTATGAAGTCATCGTTCGATCGAGGTCGAACTCTCTTCCTCGGCGAAGGCGCTTGACCTTTTAACTCACTTCGAGTGAGGTTGAGCTTCATTGTGCTCTGATCCTTATGTTTGTTTTGGGTGCATACCCGTCGACCATGGCGGACGGGTCGTATGTTGTGCGGCCGAGGGGAGTGAGGGCAAGCTTGATACGTGTTTGGCGATGTCAAAAAAATTCTAGGGCGCAGGGAGCATCTCCTCGGCATTCATAGGTCGTTACAACCATTTCGAGGGCGAGACGCCGATCGGTGATTGCAAGGCTGCTTTATGGAGCCTGTCATAATGACGCACATTCCTATGGAATCGAACCGGTGTGCGGTTGGTCATGTAGTTAATGGTGGCTGTTGGGGTGCATGAAGGCCACTTGCGTTGCCTATAAATAAAGGCTGAGGCATTCATTTTTTATATTCTCATTGTTTGTCTGAGAGAGATTCTGAAGAAGCTTTTCTTACTGTTGTTTCACCTTCGTCTTCGTCCCCCAAACTTTGTTTCTTTCTCGTTATTGTATCAGCAATGGCAGGCATTTCTTCCCAAAACGTTCTTCTGACGGATTTTCCGGTTAACTCACCGGTGACCGAGAGGCCATTTCCAGCAATGGGCGATGCAGAACTGGTGGAGACCGGTGAAGCCCCGTCGGTTGACGAGATAGTACCTCTGCCCGGAGGTCTGATGACTGATTTCACCGCCGATGGTGGGGAGGATCAGGTGGATGAAGCCCCATTACTGGGGGAGATTGGGATGTCCCGACTACGGGGACAGGGGGTCATCCCCTGCTATGCTGACGTCATTCTCGCTAGAAGCGAGGAGAGGGTCCACACCAACCGTAGGGGATACTGCGTTTTTTACGCCTATCCCTTCAAGTTGGGGTTTAAGCTCCCGCTCCCAATGCTGGTGGTTGATCTTTGTCGTTATTACGGGGTATGTCCGGGTCAGCTTACTCCTTCTCTTTATAAATTATTAGCAATGCTCATCAAATACGCAGAATTGGCTGGTAGGGAGGTCACGCTGCAGCATGTGCTTAGCCTCTACGCTCCCCAGAGAGTTCACGGTACCATGATTCGAGCGTGCCCTCGCGGGACGAGGAGCCTGACTGCGAAGCTGGATGATGAGGTCGACCCTCGCCCTTTCGAGCACTTCTTCTACATCAGGATGGAACATTTAGTGGCGTGCTCTACTGGATTCCCAGAGGCTTGGAATCATGCACGTAAGTTCCTTAGTCATCGAATTCTCTTTTTTGCCCCTCCTTACGTCTTGTGCTCATAAACGTTAACTCGTATCAATTTTGTAGCCGAAAAGTCGCCGCCGGCTCCGTTGGCTGGGATTCGTGAGTGGGTTGAGGCCGTGCTTCCCCATACGGTGGGGATACGCACATGGGCGTCTTTCTGGGAGAGGCATGGCCGTAGACCTGTGGCAGGTAAGAAAAATTGACTTCTTCTTCAGTTCCGCTTTGTTTCGAAACTATTCCTCAACTTTGTTTTTCTGTGATCAGGGAGGGCACGCCGCGTCAGGGCCCCTCAGTTGGCCTTCCGTCGGCCGGGTGAAATCGCTCGACTTACTGCGGCGCCGGTGTCGCGCCCAATTCCGAGGGCGGCATTAGTTGAATCTTCAGCGGTTCCTTCTCCAGCACGGGCCGTACTTCGGGACGAGGGGCCGTCAGGGGTTGTGCGCCCTAGGGCGGAATCGCATCAGACGGGGAAGAGGAGAGGTCGTTGATAAGGCGTAGGGTCGTGTTCACGCCGGCTCCTCCTGTGGTAATTAATTTGGACTCTCCTCCGACGGATGCGGAGAGGGGTGCGGTCGCGGCGCCTGCTCTTGAGGGTGAACAGTCAATGGGGGTTGCCCTGGCTGGCTTGGGCCATGAGGATGCCGTCGCTTCGGCGGCTCAGTCGGTGGTTCCAGTCGCTGAGACGGGAGGTAGTTCCTCAGCGGCTGGTAATGTTGGTGAGTTAAGCACTCCTTTGGCGGCTGCGGCGGGAGGTTCCACCTCGCCGGCGGCTGAAGGAGGAAGAGATGCTGTAGAGGGTGAGTACGAGTCTGAATCCGACTTGGACTCCGACGACGTCCGTATGTTCCAGGAAGGCTTCACCAATTCAGCGGTGCGCGTAGAGGGGCGATCTCGCTTCATTGAGGTTCCCACGGAGTTGAACTTATTGCTCCAGGGGAGTAGCTTGGTCCCGCAGCTTGAGCTGCTGTGCTCGGAGGCCGAGAACGCGTCATTGAGGGGCGTCACGGATGTCGGACTGATGAACGAAGTGGCTGTGATGGGCTTGAGGGTATGTAATATAATGTCGGTTTGCTTCTTTTTCATCTTAGTTTGAACTTTATCTTAATCGTTGTCTTTGCTTTGTAGTCTTATTTGTTGGAGGTGGAGAGCATCCGTCGAGCCAACGTCCGCTCGGGGATATTTTTGCGGGCGCTGGAGAAGTACCACCGCTACCGAGATCGGTGCCGAGAGATGCGCGTGCGCTTGAGGAATGATCCCCGTAATCGGACCTTGGTCGAGGAACTGGCGAGGCGGGAGCTTCAGATGCAGCAAGCACTTGGCGGAGCGAGTGCTCTCGAGGAGCAGCTCCGGCGGAAGGATGAGGAGCTTGAGGCGGGGAGAAGGGCTGCAGCTGAGCGTGAGCGCCAGGTCCAGGCTAAGGCGGCGGAGGCCGCTGCGGCATGGAGCGGGAAAGTGACTGCGTTGGAGGGTGAAGTCGCGGTATTGAAGCTTCAAGTGAGGGATGCCTCGTCGAGGGCTGGGGCGTTGAAGGAAGCTATCCGCGTGCACGAATCCCAACAGGCATTGGAGAGGGATGTTGCGGCCTTTAGAGAAGCGAGTCTCGAGGAGCGGATTTGTGTCTTTGAGCAGGACGCCCAAGTCATGGCGGACCGGATCACAGCCTTAGAAGAAGAGAATCAGCGCCTACGGGATCAAGCAGCTCCTTCCAGCCAGGCTCGAGAACTTTGGGTCTTTGCCGAGGCCCAACGTGATGTATATAAGAATTTGTGGGAGGCCGGTGTCGTGACCGAAGCTGCTTTCGAGGGGGCGCGTCAAAAGGCTCGTGAGGCCCGTGCCGACTGTGGTTTTGACGCGGCGACGCCAGAGGCTGACGCTGGTGCAGATGGTGGCGCAGACGACACCGAGTAAAAAGATGTTATGCATTTTTTCTTGTCTTGTTCGCCGTTTGGCGTTTAGGTGTTTCTTGTTTTTTTTTATATTCCTTGTATTGATCGGCCTTGGCCGGGTGTAAGCGGGGATGACCCGCAATTAATTTCGTGGATAAATGAGATCTCCGTTCCGTTATTTGCCTTGTATCTGTTTTGTACCTCCTCTTTTTCCCCCTTAGATTTTTCTTTGCATGCGCTCGAAGGGGTGATTTGCCTTCGAGTTCGACTCTGGCAGGCATGTTAGTTTTTAATTGTTAACGACTCTTCTTCTTCGACTCGGGGTGAGCGAGTCGAAGCCGTTGCTTGGCGATAGCGGCACTTAGCCTTAGTCCCAGTTCGGGCGCGGTCGAACTGTCGGCCGTGATGACAGAAGCGCGGCCTTGTAGTTTGACCGGGGCCGGACTTTACGTGTCCCCAATCTTAGTTTGAGTTGGGAGTACTTACTTGAAGGGCGTGGGCGCCTACCCCACGCCTCGATTCGTTGGAGGTTGGGTTTCGCTGAGTTCAATGATGAAGGCGCTTGGTCCGAGTCCTGGTTCAGCTGTGGTTGAACTCGTTAGATTTGAGGACGAAGGCGTCTAGCCTTATGGTTCAAGAGAGGTCGAACTCGTTGGGTTTGATGGCGAAGGCGCGTAGCCTGAGTCTTGGTTCGACCGTAGCTAAACTTACTGGCGAAGGCGCACAGGCTTGATGCAATTTGGAGGCGCGTAGCCTGAGTCATGGTTCAACTGTATCTGAACTTCTTGGCGAAGGCGCATAGCCTTGATTTAATGGCGAAGGCGCATTGCCTGAGTCCCAGTTCAACTGTTGTTGAACTTAGTCGATTTTGGTGGCGAAGGCGCGTAGCCTGAGTCCCAGTTCAACTGTTGTTGAACTTGGTCGATTTTGACGGCGAAGGCGCGTAGCCTGAATCTTGGTTCAACCGTAGTTGAACTTGCTGGCGAAGGCGCATAGCCTTGATTTAATGGCGAAGGCGCATAGCCTGAGTCTTGGTTCAATCGTAGTTGAACTTACTGGCGAAGGCGTATAGCCTATATTTAATGACGAAGGCGCTTAGCCTGAGTCTTGGTTCAACCGTAGTTGAACTTACTGGCGAAGGCGTATAGCCTAGATTTAATGACGGAGGCGCTTAGCCTGAGTCTTGGTCCAACCGTAGTTGAACTTACTGGCGAAGGAGCATAGCCTTGATTTAATGGTGAAAGCGCATAGCCTGAGTCTTGGTTCAGCCATAGTTGAACTTGCTGGCGAAGGCGCATAACCTTGATTTAATGGCGAAGGCGCATAGCCTGAGTCTTGGTTCAACCGTAGTTGAACTTGCTGGCGAAGACGCATAGCCTTGATTTAATGGCGAAGGCGCATAGCCTGAGTCCCAGTTCAACTGTTGTTGAACTTGGTCGATTTTGACGGCGAATGCGCGTAGCCCGAGTCCCAGTTCAGCTGTTGTTGAACTCTGTCAATTTTGATGGCGAAGGCTCATGGCCTGAGTCCCAGTTCAACTGTTGTTGAACTTTGTCGATCTTGATGACGAAGGCTCGTGGCCTGAGTCCCATATTGTGGGTATTGAGTGCTGAAACTCGGTTTGGATTCGAGACCTTGAGCGGCTTATCCGTTGTCTTCCCAACCAGGGTATATAGGCTGTCTTGAGGCGACTCTCGGCTCGAGATATCTCCGTGCCAGTTTCTGGCCGGAGCTCGTATCAGGGATGTGGGAGATGCCTTACAGAGACCTTCCCTTAGGGGGGGGGGGGGGCTTCTTCTTTTTGTTTGCACTATCTGAGATCGGAGAGAGAGAAAGAGGACTTAGATCTTGATTTGAGATCTTCGAGTTCCCCTTCGAGTTTGGCGTTTCTTTCCTTTTGGTCCAGGGAAGAACTACGCGATTTTTCTAGGAAATCCCCACAGACGGCGCCAAATTGTTTGCTCAAAAGTTATCGTATATCTTATAAGTGTAAAACAATGAGAGTAAATCACGGGAAAATCATAGCAAAACGTAATAATCCATTGGACCAAATGAAGGAGACAAAAATAAATACTCAGGATTAGGGGAGAAACATTAGAAGCCTTTATTGATAATATTGGTTTGGTTTGCCTCTCCATGAAGAGGTTCAGAGCCTTACAATGGTGTTACCTTTGCCCGGAATATGGGTCTCGCTATCTGATTTTTTCTCTTGTCAATAGTGAAGAAGAAGAAGCCCCCCTTTTCAAGGATTTCCTCTCTTGGTATTTATAGCTGTGAGCTTCGTGAGCTGGCAATAAGTGGCCGTGACCACGTTGGGGTTTCGCCTTCATGGTGGCGGATGGGCCATGGCCTTGCTTGATCGAATCAGATGAGGGTTGAATATCGTTAGTTCTGAGTGGTCGTACCACTAATTAATCATGAATTAGCTTAAGACGTGATCAGCTTCGTTAGTTATCGTGGGGTCGGATTCTGACCCATACAGTGCCTAAAAAATTATCGCAAACATACCCATTTCATTTTATTCAGAGTGCGTTTGATTTCTTACAATTTGTATTCCTTGTATATAATTCAACATCACATGGTATTTTACATTATAACTTATAAGTTTAGGAAGTTGAGAGTAAATTGAGTAGTTTTATCCGTTAAAACATTTTTTTAAAGGAATTGTGGAATTCATGAGGATGTTTCATTATCTTCAATTGACAAGAATGTCGCGCATCGGATTGGAGTGGGGTGCAAAAATAGATGTTTGCTTCCGGTGTTTTTTGTGATAAGAATTTGCTATCAAAATTCAAAAGTAAGTTCTATAGAGCGGTGTACGAGTATACCAGGATAAATAAGATCAGAAATAAAGTTATTCGGGATAAGGTGGGCATGACCCCCTATGAAGGACAAAATGCAGGAAGCGAGACTAAGATGGTTCGGGCATGTGAAGAGAAGAGGCACAGATGCCCCAGTGAGGACGTGTAAGAGGTTGGCCCTAGGGGGTCTTAGGAGAGGTAGAGGTAGGCCAAAGAAGTATTGCAAAGATGTGATTAGGCAAGACATGGCGATGCTTCGGCTTACCAACAACATGATCCTTGATAGGTGGGTGTAGAGGTCGAGAATTAGGGTAAAAGGTTATGTAGCCGAGCATTTTCCTTGTCCATACCAGTAGTATTAGTATCATTCTTGTATTTTTTTTTATTCGTAGATTTCTATTACTACTTGTTGTTTCTTTCGCTTCGATGTTCTTATTAGATTGTTGGTGTTACTACTTGTTGCTACTGCTTCTTTTTCATCTTTGTTTGAGCCGAGAGTCTACGGAAATAGCCTCTTACTTTCTCAAGGTAGGGTAAGGATGGTATACACACGACTAGGGGTGTTCATGGTTCGGTTTGGATCGTTTTTTCCCTAAAAAGAAACCAAACCAAGTAAGTCGGTTTTTCAAATATTAGAACCAAACCAAACCAATTAAGTAGGTATTTTCTCGATTCGGTTTATGTAGGGTTTTGTTGGTTATTCGGTTTTTTCGGTATTTGTCGATTTTTCTTAAATAAGACATACACTGCCAAACACATATTCCGGCGACCACATTTTCAACGTAACACTATCAAATCAATTGCCCTTTGAGAAATCTATTATGTACTAAAATATATTGATGATAATTGAATCAAATAGTGATGAATAATTTAAGGACTCAATTAAAAATATATTTTTTTTTAACATGGAATGATTCTTACACTTAACAAAAGAAAACTACCAATCAAACTAGAATATAAAGGTAAAAAATGTACTAAAAGTGCAAAGGATTAACATTCACCATAAATTTTTTGAAACTTTGTGTTAAAATATACATATATATAGGTGTAATAATAAATTTGAAATAGCCACTCTTATAATCGGTTTGGTTCGATTTTTTCAGTTATTTTTTGATTAAAACCAAAACCAAACCAAATTTGATCGGTTTTTAAAATTCAAAACCTAAACAAAATCAAACCAAAAAGTATCGGTTTTTTTGGTCGGTTTAGTTTGATTTTCGGTTTGGTTCGATTTTTCGGGTTTTTATGAACACCTCTACACGACCCTCCCACACCCCACATATGAAATTTCACTGAATTTATTATTGTTGTTATTATTTCTTCACTACTCGGAAACCCCATAGGGAATGAGGAGCTCAGAATAGTTTAAAAAGACTTTTTTTTTAATAGAATGGTTTTCTCTGCTAAGCCAAATATCGGGCGATGTGCACAAATAGCCACTAACAGCTCATGTATTTATTTTAAAGTCAGTGTTTTAAATGTCTTTAGTCTTTAGCCACTGGTTTAATAAACTTTAACTGCCCGAACAAAAATACCCTTCTGCTCATGTCCTTAACTTCAGGACTTCAGGACTACATGTCCTTAACTTTTGAACTTGAAACTCTAAGTTCAGGACTTCAGGACTACATGTCCTTAACTTTTGAAATTGGAACTCTAAGTTCAGGACTTCAAGGCTACATGTCCTTAACTTTTGAACTTGGAACTCAAACTTCAAGACCAAGCGTCCTTAACTTTTGAACTTGTAAGTCAAAGTTAAGGACCTATTGTCCTTAACTTTTCAACTTGTAATTGTAAGTTAAGTATTGCTTGTCCTTAACTTTTGAACGTGTAACTGTAAGTTAAGGACTGTCTGTCCTTAACTTTTGAACATGGAAATCAAAGTTAAGGACCTATTTTCCTTAACTTTTGAACTTGTAACTGTAAGTTAAGGACTGCTTGTCCTTAACTTTTGAACGTGTAACTGTAAGTTAAGGACTGTCTGTCCTTAACTTTTGAACTTGGAAATCAAAGTTAAGGACCTATTGTCCTTAATTTTTGAACTTGTAACTGTAAGTTAAGGACTGCTTGTCCTTAACTTTTGAACGTGTAACTGTAAGTTAAGGCTTTCAAGTCAGGAACTAAAAGGGACGAGTATAAGTTCAAATAACACACTAATTCGAATTCATCACGAGCTTACGGTGACTCCAATTTTTTCCTTGTCGTAGACAGCTTCATTTGGTAAAGATGACTGCAACAACAACGACACGAATTACTTCAACAAGGCAACAACAAACTGACCGAAAAAAAAAGTTAAGAAAAATTAACTTAAGGAAAAAACTGATACTACTACTAAACAAAGATAAACCATGTAATATAGAGAGCCACCATTGTAGAGATGCTTAACGGGTTTGTCAACTGTAGATGAAAGCCTCCGAATAGCTATTGCCATTGCCATTGCAGTTGTCCTCCTTCTGCACACACACACACTCAAAAAGTTGTGAATGTCTTTGTTTGAAGTGGGAGATCGTGTTTGGATGGTGAGAGAATTTTGCATAAATATTCTGGTCGAATCCACTGTAATTCTGTTTGGGAAGGAAAGGGTAACTCTGTCTTTTCATATTAATTTTAATAGACTAGTGGCTAGTTTTGCTCAGCAATAAAAATGGTGGATAAAAAGTAAATACCACTTTAAATAGTGGCTACCCCACACAATTTTTACCCAAATATCACAATGGCAATCAAGCCCTTAATCGATTTGATATCCCACATCGATCTTTAATAATTAAGCAAATAACTTTATTAATGGGAGAGTCCTAAGCATATGACGGTGTTAGCCTTATAAAATTGAAAATTTGGATTTGGATCTTGCGAGGCAATTTTTTTGAGAAAATCTCACTTTATACCCATTAATTCTAAATTATTTACCCTTTAATGCCCAGACCCAAACTATTTACTACTCTTATCCATGGGGCCCAAACTATTTACCCGGCACCTTCTAACTTCCAAGTTCCAACTGTATACGCCTTCTTGTACTACTACAGGAGCATTACTTTTCATAAATATTCATCAATACAAGAAGAATATGGTCCTTGGCCAATAATTCTCCGATCTGTCTTTTGTGCCACAGAATTGTGATTTCGTGTTCAAATGATTTGTTACCCTTTTCGGTTTGAAACATATTACCTAATTTCCCAAGGCCACTTAATATGAGGGAGTAATATTTTAAGACAAGAGATTAGTCTTGATCCATTTATACTAACTTTTAGTTTGTTTACACCTTCATTGTTCTTTCCCTAGCTCTTGCTCTTGCCTTGGTCCTTAATTTAAAATTTTTATTTTGAAGATTTCTTGTTTGATTCAAAGTGGGTGTTGTTAAATATTGCTTATAGTACCTTCTGAAATTCTGGAAGTTCATACTGAAATTTGATAGCATTTGGAGCTGATTTGAGGTGATTGGGATCGAAATTTTCAGTTGAAAATCGAAGAAGAACACAGCTACAGTATACCGCTACGGTATACAATATGCTGTAGGAGTATATAGCTATACTGCAACAGTATACTATTATAGTTTACAATATACTGCAACGGTATATTGTAATAATCGAAGAAGAACACAGTTACCTAACAGTATACCGCTATAGTATACAATATACTATAGGAGTATATAGTTATACTGCAACAGTATACTATTATAGTATACATATATTGTTATAGATATGCAATATACTGTAACAATATGCTGTAATAGTATACAATATACTATAATGGTATACTTATTACACGAAAATTCACTTGCCTTCTCCCTTTTAATTTGTTTTAAGCTTTTACCCAGCGTGAGGGGCAAATTGAAAATGCAAAAAAAAAAAAAAATTATAGTATGATATATAATGTAACGGTATACTCTTACAATTAGATCCTTTTAGAATTTTTTGAAATTTTTACTGACAACTGATATTATTTCAGTTTAATAATTGAATTAATTTTTTTTTAACTCTTTGCATATACCCTGTTGGTATAGCTATATACTATACTGGTATCATATGTTAGTTAATATTTTTTGGTTGTATTAGTTACATTTAATTGGTACACAATTTGATTTTTCTTTAGTAATAGTATAAAAAAAGAATAATAAAAAATNGAACAAATATTTACTATATCAATTATTTTTCTTATTGTATAAAAAAAGAATAATAAAAAAATAGTGAAAACAGTAAATGAAATTAGATTATGAAGAGAAAAAAAATATAAAAAAAAGAAGTTAAATGAAATTAGAAAAGGAAAAAAGAAAAAATAAGAAGAAACCGAGAAAAAAGAAAAAGAGAAAAGAAAAAAAAAAGAAAAAAAGAAAAAAAAAGAAGCATAGAAATAAAAAAGAATTGGAGAATAAAGAAAAAATTCCCCACAAAAATTACTATGGATAGGAAATGTAATTAGTTTATGGGTAGAAAAATAAATTGGTAGATAAGGGTAAATAGTTTTGTTTTTGTGGATAACTGTGTCAAAACCCCAATTTTTTTCGAGATAATTTGAAAGACCTCCCCTTGAATTTCCACGCACGTGTACCTATATAATTAGTTCGTTATTAAGAAAACACATAAATATTACTCCTACTCTATTAAACAATATATTTAAATTAGTGAGATTAATTTTGATGTTATTTGGTATAAATATATGATACGATTGTGTCTTCCCTAATATTTTTTTTTACACGACGTTCTTGGTTAAAATGTAGTCGTTAGGCACATTCTCCAGGTCAGAAGGAATCCAGTGCTCAATTACCGACTCCTCTTAGAATTATGTTACCGGAGGCAAGCCAGGAATAGCCACAGAGAATTCTTGAATAACCATAGGGTAAACTGAAAATCCTTAGCATCAATTTCTACAAGACGTTCTGTTTTTTCGTATTATGAGTTGTTATACATAACATAGTGATGTTGTTATAAAATTCTATGCAACAAAATAATACTCAGATGACTTCGACTATGCAGTTCCTCTAAGAATTTCCTAACATATTAATTATTTAGCTTGATAAATTCTCTTATATTCCAACAACATTTAGTGTACATGTGAATATGAGTAACGTCTGTTATAAATATATATACTATACTATGGATGTTCATTTAGTACTCCGTCGTAAATAAGTTTCCTGAAGAAGCTTATCATTTCGGTACTCCGTTATGGATAAATATTATCCCCGACAGAAGATTATCTATATCTAGTACAGAAGCAGCTTACAAGCAACTTACAAGTAGCTTACACAGCAGCTTGTAGTAGCAGCTTACACAGCAGCTTGTAGTAGCTTACACAGCAGCTTGTAGCAGCTTACACAGCAGCTTGTAGTAGCTTACACATCAGCTTGCAGTAGCAGCTTACACAGTAGCTTGCAGTAGCAGCTTACACAGCAACTTCCTTTCTTCTATAAATAAAAGAGATTTCAGTTCATTATGTACATCAGTTTGAAGTTCAAATAATAAATCTCTCCCTCTCTCTCTACTTGTCTTCGGTTTCTTCACTCTACAGTCTTTATTTTATAACACGTTATCAGCACGAGACTCTGCCATTTTGAGTACTTACTTCGAATTTAATTTCTATTTCAGTGTTCATCTCTGATGAGGCAACGCTCTTACGTCCTTGCTTAGATCTTGTTCATTCCGAGCATCATAAGGCTGAATATATCCTTGAGGTGGTGAGTTTTTCTTCTTGGCAGTAATGATGTAGATATCACTTAGATCTGGAGTGGGCAAATTTTCGTAATTTAATTTGAGCCTTTTGCTTATATATTAATATCTTTATCATCGCCTACTTGGTTATGTGTTACGTACACAATACCTATTTTGGTATTTGTTTTCATCCTTATTATCTTAATAAAGGATTACAAAGTGGATAACATTGTTTCCACTTAAACTCCAACAGAGTTTACAAGAAATATACAACCACCAGAAGTGGTTATGTTTCATATATCTCATTGTAACTAAATTTTGGTAACCACCAGAAGTGGTATATGCTTATGACTACCAGAAGTGATAATTTAGGCTTTCTATGGTTACAATTGAAGATAAGTTAGAGAAAATTTCTCTATATTACTTGCATGCCTCGATTTGCTCCTGAAGTAGCATTATCTTAAAAGAGGTTGAAGCATCACACGATTTGGTGTGATTACTGCACGTTCAGATAATTATGTTCCGTTCCCTGAAGGATGAGAACTTTTGATAAATATTAGTCCATTCCTGAAGTGAATGTGACAATATTAATAAAGCTCGTAAATATGAACGTGCTTTTGATGTGAATATATTACAATTCACCTCCAGAAGAGGAACTACGATTGAGGGAATATATACTCAATATTTCGTATTTTAAATTTACTCCTGAAGAAGTAACACAATTGAAATTTTCTCCTGAAGCAAGAAAATATTATGAAACTGTCTCTTTCTGTGCTTAAACAAAATAATAAGCTATTCAAAGTTATATGTAAAGCACATTTTCATTTCCTGGAGTGAATGAAGAAATACCACAACTCACCTCCTGAAGAGGTAGAATAACAAAGGATATAAATCTTATTTTTGTGGCATAAAAATCATTATCGCACGTACCCGTTGTACGTAAAATATCTTGGAAATTTTTATTAAATATCATTCCAAGGCAAAAGTATTCTTGTAGAATGCTTTCTACTACAACCACATTAATATGTTATGGTTAGTTATCGAGTTCCCCGAAGGAAATAACAACTATCTTTACCTGAAGGATGTAATGCCTATGTAGTCACCGCTTTGATATAAAATACTCAGATGTTAATGGCGTTTCTCCCCGAAGGAGATATTTGTCACGAAGTTGGTGGTAGAAATACTGAAATTCTTAATTTCTTACATTTATAAATTTAAAGTTGTCTTTATATTGTTCATTTGATTATGATTTTCTCTCATGACACCAGAAGTGTCTGGGCAATAATTGGTAGTACAAAATTATCAAAAGCTCTTGAAGAGCTAACTATTTGTCTAGAAGACACATGACACCAGTAGTGTCCGATAAATATAAGATTGTGGATAATAAATGAAGGCTCTCGAAGAGCTTATATACAAATATGTCATTCATATTATATGATTATGATCAAAACATATGTTGTAGTAAACTTGAAGTTTACTAATACAAAAGACAATCATACTGAGACTACAAATGATTGAAAGATTGAAAATCTTCATGTTTCCACAATTATAGGGGGTAAATATGAATGTGAGAAGTTACCCGCCTTATTCTTCAATTTGTACTACATCATGTATCACAGCAAACCAGAAGTTTACTAATGCAAAAGCAGCTACAGTAAATCAGAAATTTACTTATACAAAAATAGTCACAATAAATCAGGAGTTTACTAATGCAAAAATTTGTGCCATAGTAAACCAGAAGTTTACTAAGAGATAGCACATGTCATGATAAACTTGAAGTTTTCATTTGCCATTTTTAAATGAGCTATTTGAGAATTCTGATAAGCATATACTGAAGAACCAGAAGATTCTTCAAGAATTCTCTTGTGCTGCTTGTTCTCATAATAAATTGATTATACCGGCTAAAGTTGGGACTAAACCCCTGAATTCTGAAATATATAAAAGGTGAATATGGGCCCATTCACCTGTCATGTGAACCACTTATAGATGCATATATAAGATGGTTACATGTATGTTTATTGTCAAACTGTAGTTTGGCATTTGAGATTGCTTTTCTCAATTAAGAGCATAACTTTTAGATTATGAAATCAAGACAATTCATCTTGATAATGCTGGTTTATATCCAAGCTGGTTTAGCATTGAATACCTCCTACTAATGGCTAAACTATTGCTTATGAGAACAAAGCTTCATATGTTGGTCTAAGATATTCTAAATTGCATACAACAACACTTGTATGCATCAGACCAACAATATATGATAAAGTCCTCCCCTCATAATTGGTTTAGGATCAGAAATCAAATATTTTTACTATCTTTTGATGTGTGGTATATGATTAATTTTTCTACCACAATACACAAAGATATGTTTCCCAAAGAAGATTGGGGATATATGTTAGTTTTTCTAACATTTGGGGGATGGAATAAACAGCTGAAAAATATGCTATATGAATCGAATTATCATTAATATGGTCCTCACCTAGAAGATAATTCAAGTCAAATGCCAGAAGCATTTGCTGATCCAAAATTTAATATCATATTTCAGCTGCAAATGCTCCTATTAAAATTAAAGTCCCTGAAGGATAGAGTTTGCTGTACGCATGAAGCGTGGTAGACCAATCGGTTCCAAAGGTAACAATCCTTGAAAATGATAGGAGCAAATGATCAAAATAATCATAATAAGGAGGAAATAAGCTCTAGAAGAGCCCACGGCATAATATTTCATGAAACTCCAGAAGAAGTTCAGGTACCTGAAAATAAAGAAAGTAATGAGATCTCAACAAGTTATGTCGCTTAGGAACCGATACAAAATGATCGTCGACGATATATTTGATACAATATAGCGCACAATATTGTAAATGATTGTGAGGATCGGACCTGTAGTCCAGACACCTGAAGATGTCACGCCATTTAAATGTAAGTCATAACTTATATGACTCATTTGATTAATTCTATATGAAGATCCCTGAAGGATTTAAAATGCCTAAAGCATGTAGTTCAAAGTCTCGAGAAATGTACTCGATCAGATTACAAAGATCTTTGTACGGTTTGAAGGAATCTGGGCGCATGTGGTATAATCGCCTCAGTGAATATTCGCTGAAATAAGGTTATGTAAGTGATGTTATTTGTCCATGTAGTTTTTATAATGAAAATGTCATCAGAATTTGTTATACTTGTTGTTTATGTTGATGATATAAATCTTGTTGGAACTCCAGAAGAGCTCCAAAAGACAATTGAATATCTTAAGAAGGAATTTGAGATGAAAGATCTTGGAAAGACAAAGCTTTGTCTTGGTTAGCAAATTGAGTATTTAGCAGACAGGATCTGTATCCATCAATCTGCTTATACAGATAGGGTCATAAAACACTTTTACATGGACAAAGCGCACCCATTGAGTACATCAATGGTTGTTCGATCACTTGAAGTGGATAAGGATTTGTTCCGACCTCCAGAAGAGGATGAGGAACTCCTTGGTCCCGAAGTACCCTATCTCAGTGCAATTGGTGCACTAATGTATCTTGCTAATGCTGCAAGGCCTGACATAGCATTTTCTGTTAATTTGCTAGCAAGATATAGTTCTTCTCCTACACGGATTAAGGATCCATTCTTACCTCCAGAAGAGGATGATGAACTCCTTGGTCCTGATATACCCAAGTCTCCACACTGTACTCTTTTTCCCTTGCTCAGGTTTTTTTTTCCACTGGGTTTTTTCTGGTAAGGTATTTAATGAGGCAGCTTGCAATGTATATTATTAGTGTACTCTTTTTCCTTGACTAGGATTTTTTCCCACGGGGTTTTTCCTAGTAAGGTTTTAACGAGGCACATAATAATGAACATCCAAGGAGGAGTGTTTTGAAATATTTTTGTGGATGTCCATTTATTACTCCGCTGTAGATAATCTTCCTGAAGTAGATTAGCCATTTAGTACTCCATTGAAGTTTTCTACAAGCAGCTGATGCAGGCAGGTTGCAAGCAACTCAATGAAATGACTTGTAGCAGCTTCTTGGTTTGATGAGATTAATTTAAATCGATCTGAAATAGTGGTAGATAATATTCTCTACAAATTCAACTTTTGAGAAGATTTTATACAAGATTGGAATGCGGAGACTCGAATATTTGAAACAAGGTTTTCATCAGGGGGAATAAAATACGCGATGCACTCTTTTTTTCTTACTAAGGTTTTTTCCCACGGGGTTTTGCTTATAAGGTTTTTAATGAGGCACCTAGCAATGCGTATTACTAAATATGTGTACTCTTTTTCCTTCACTAGAATTTTTTCCCACGTGGTTTTTTCCTAGTAAGGTTTTAATGAGGCGTATTATATTCTAATGAACATCCAAGGGGGAGTGTCATAAATATATATACTATATTATGGGTGTTCATTTAGTACTCCGTCGTAAATAAGCTTCCTGAAGAAGCTTATCATTTCGGTACTCCGTTATGAATAAATATTATCCCCGACAGAAGATTATCTATATCTGGTACAGAAGCAACTTACAAGCAGCTTATAGTAGCAGCTTACACAGCAGCTTGTAGTAGCTTACACAGCAGCTTACAGTAGCAGCTTACACAGCAGCTTGCAGTCTTCTATAAATAGAAGAGATTTCAATTCATTATGTACATCGGTTTGAAGTTCAAATAATAAATCTCTTCCTCTCTCTCTACTTGTCTTCGGTTTCTTCACTTTACAGTCTTTATTTTATAACAGTCCACTTTGTTGCAAATATTTTACGTCTAAAAGTTTTAGCCTCATTTTTTAAGGAACTATAACATTTTCTCTCTACGGAAGTAGATCATTCTTAGAAGTTGTACAATAATTTGATCAACATATATCTTCCTTAGAATGGTTAGAAGATCATTGTCAATTTCGTGGTATACACTTGCAAAGAAGTAGTAGTAGTTAATTGTGACAGAAATACTTACTAGATACTGAAATCAGAAAATTTAATTGATAAATATAAATCATTATTTCACGTACACTTGCCTTCTATCTGATTCAAAATTATGAGTCGTTTTATCTATAAATTAGGAGAAAGAATATTAGTTGATTTATATAAATAATAAAGCAACACTTAACTATCTATGAGAAGACTTTTTGGCTGAAGTCTAAAGGAAATAAGGAATGATCAAATTCTTTTTTGAATAGGACCTTGTCTTACAATAATTTGCAGTCATATAAAGTGAAAAGAATATAATTAAGAAAAGAAAGAAAAGATGAAAAGCATGGCATTTTTATAATAAGGGAATAGCCATTAGGGGTGTTCGTCGGTCGGTACGGTACGGTATTTAGACATTTCGGTTCGGTATTTTCGGTATTCGATTTCTTAAAGTGCATACCAATACCATACCTAATTAAATTCGATATGGTTCGGTTTCTCTCCTTTCGGTTTCAATTTATTCGGTTCTGTAACTTCGGTTTATTCGGTTTGATTACTAACTAGTGCATCGAGTCATAGACTGCAATATTCTTAATTAAAGTACAAAAGTAAAAATATTTGTTGTCAAAAATTTTGTCCAAAACCAGCAAATATCAACCCTGAGAGAAAATTGTACATAAAGGAATAAATTTGATCATTAGAAATGTCTTGTTACTTGTTTGAAGTTAATTGATGAACTTAGAAAATAAAAGAAAGTAAAATTTTAGATTCTTTATAAATATGTATTAATTAATAATATGTGTATTGTATAATATAATACTATATATTTCGGTACGGTATCGGGAGTTGAAGTATCTACGAGTTGTACTAACGAAGGCAAACCTAGCCAAAGCCATGTTATAAAAAACATCCTTGTGTTTCAAAGAAGGGAATGAGGTTTCAGCATTAAGTTAATAACTTTACTAGTTCAGATTTCCATCAAGATTAGCAGAACAAAACTTCTTGTAAGTAAGTCTTATTACAGAGATTATGAATTGTTCAAGGAGCAACAGTGAAGGAAAAGTTACATTTTCAAAGTCCAAAGACTAGCTCGAGCTGTACTCGGTACTTGTTATGGTGGGATGTAGCAGGTATGCGGCAGAACTAGTTAAGATATGCATAAGCTGACCCGCACACCATGGATATCCAAGAAAGAAAAATGTTTTGGTGGGATGTACCAGGTACGCGATAGAACTAGTTAAGATGTGCACAAACTGACCCGCACACCATTGTTATCCAAGAAAAAACAGAAGTAGCTCGAGCTGTAACTAATTATCAAATTGTCTGCAATACTCTTAATATCTTCCTCATGACTTTTCTTTTACAAATAAGAATTTCATCAAAGCAAAGGAGTCAACCAATTGATGAAGGCTGAAGAGTTGTAACATTTCCTTAAGAATCAGATCAGGATAAATCCCTCACTTCTTAATCCTACTACACAATACTATATAAATAAATAACTATTACTACTACTAAAACTAGTAGCTATACACATTACAATATGTTACAGATTGCCTGGAAATGCAAAAACAGACTTAAAACTATCACAAAAGTCATAAATAGGCAGCAAAATTAAAGCACAGACCTTGAAATCAAGAATCTTCAAATCAACATGACTCCAACTAGTCTGGGATTGAGGCATCGTTGTTGTTTTTGTTCCAATGCATCCAAAACAATGGAAATGAACCGTACTCGAACTAGTTTGGGATGGAGGCATCGTCGTTGTTATTCCAATGCCCTCCAAAAACAATGGAAATCGACATAAACTCTCCACCTTAGAGCTATGATTCATCAGGAGAAACAGTCTTCACATTCTTGTTCTTATTGTTTACCTCATTCAAGACCTTCACAAATGCATCCACAATCTGCTTCTGCGATTGGAGTATCATCTCGTTTCGCTTCATCTCCATCTCCATTCTCATTTGCTCGACTTCCTTTGCCATCTCCATCTTCATCTTCTCCACTTTCATGAACCCTTCACCCAATAACCTAATCGATAAAACCATCTCTTCCATTGGATCTCTCCCCCTCTTCACCCCTCCACCCCCACCTCCACCACCAACTCCTTTTTTCCCTAATTTTGGAGTACCAAACCTAGAATCAACATTGGGTTCAACATTCCCACCATAGTTTCTTCTCGAACTCGAAATACCAAAATTTTCACCAAAATTTCTTACATGAAATCCATCACTAGCATTACTCCCATTATATTCACTTCCTTCATCACAATCAAAACTAGTACTATTCATTACTGATCGCTTCGATTTAATTGAAATTCCATTTTTTACGCGAAACCCACTACCAAACTCAACCTCATTAGGCATTTCCTCTTTGTTAAAACAATACCCATTTGGAATTTTGGAAGAAAAATTATTTCTTTCGGGTGTTTTCGCAACGCCATGATTTAACATGATAGTTGGAGTCCAATCTTCAATAAAATTCACACCATTCTTTTGATTTATCTTTAATTTCAATAAATTTGGGTCAATTGATGGGACTTGTTTTTCGGCCATTTGTTGATTTAATTTGATTGATGCAACAGTAGTACCATTTTCCATAGCATCCATGTTATCAAAAAAGAACCAAGACGAAAAAAACCTACCGGTTGGAGAGGCAAGGGAACGTTGCTTTTCAGCACGGTAACGTTGCCGGAGTTTTTCCATTTTATGGCGGCACTGGGCGGAGGTTTTCGCCGGAGATGCATCTGGACAGCGGCTGGTCACGGCAGCTGCCACCGCGTCCCAATCTGCCGTACGGAGGTAGCCCCGGCGGAGGGCGTACCACCGCTCGCGGTAGGCGTCGATTAAGGCTAGAGTTTCGTCTTGCGTCCAACACGGCGGTGGAAATCTCCTCGCCGGAGGTGGAGGCTTCTCCTCCACCGCCGGCGGGGATGTTTCTGCGACGGTTACATCAAGTTTAGACGACATCGTATTATGGTGTTGTTTTTTTTAAGAAAATTGAGTGGTGTTTTTAAGTGATTGAATTTAGATGGAAAGTTGAGATATAAATGGGGTGGTGATGGTGGGTGGGGAATGGGTAGTGTTGGAAAGAGGCGCAAGATAGCAAAGATGATGAGGTGGCGGGGTGGGTGGTGGTGGAGGTTGTTGTATGATTGATGTTGAGGGGGTAGGGGTGTAGGGGGTGGGGAATGGGTAGTGTTAGAGAGGCGCATGATAGCATAGGTGATGGGTAAGGTGAGGGGGTGGGGATGGTGGTGGAGGTTGAGGTTGTTGAATGATGATGTTGAGAGGTGTGGGTATTATTGGGGGTTGGGTTTGGTGGGTGGTGGGGTGGTGATGGGGCATTGAATTTTGGCCAGTTGTTTGCTAGAGTGGGTGAGGATAATGATATGAATGATGACACACAAATGCTAACTTACACAAAGGGATGTACACAGCTAATCCTACACCTACTCCACCAGTCCCCCACCCCACCCTCCACCCATAGGTAGTGAATCCCCACCCCACCCCCACCACCCCACTTACCATCATCACTTTCTAGATATTTCTTGTGACTTGGAAGGTGGTAAGTAGGGGTGATTGGATAGGAGATAGCTAGGTGTAAACACAGTTTAGCACATTAACAGGGCGGATGTAGCTTTATATCATCTGAATCTATACTTTTAAAATAAAATATAAAATTTATACATAAAAATTCATTAAAATTATAACAAATAATATATGAACACATAACTTAAAATATAATAAATTTAATACTGAAAATCTTAAAAATTAAATTTATTAAACTTAAAATTTTGAGTCAACCCATAAACCACAAGGGTCAAACGTTAAAGACTATGGTATTATTACTTTTAACCCGCGCCAGAAATTATTTATATTTGATAGTCGAAAAAGTATATAAAATTTATATAGTTTTTGTATATGACATACGTAATGTATATATATATATATATATATTTTATATATTATTTCGGTTATTATTTTTACAACGGCTATACAATGTCATAAAACATCATTTTTTTTTTTTTTGTAGTTTTTTTTATCCTATGAGTGGCTTGTGCAGGAGTAGCCAGTAAGATGAGTGGCTTAATTGACTAAAATTGGCCTATATTTATTTGCAGTGCAGAGGTAACCCCACACCTACTTCACCAGTTTACCACCACAACACTTCATCAAAGCACATCACATCACACCACCCACTCTAAAGTGGCGAATTGCAAAATTTTCTACAAATCTCTAACCATATTGTCACAAGAAATATTACTCCAAATACACCATATTGCCACAAAATATAATATTCTCTCCTTTGCACTTTATGTGGTAAGATTTAGAGTACGACTGTCAATATATTTAATTTTTGAATATTTAAAAACTACTTAAAAGAGTGTAATAGTTAATTAAATAATATTTAAAACATCTAAAAAGTATTTAATAAAAACTTGATTAAAGAAAATGTTCTTTAACTTTCTACTCAATCCGATAGCATTAGTGTTAGTATGGTTTCGCTTTATTCGTAAATTGATAATACCACATATTGTTTGATTGCTATCTTTGTTTCAGGTTTTCTTAGTGGGCGTTTGGACATAAGAATTATAAATTTAAAAAAAAAATCAAGTGAAAATGGTATTTGAAAATTAAAGTTGTGTTTGGACATGATATAATTTTGAGTTGTTTTTGAAGTTTTGTGAGTGATCTGAGTGAAAATTTTAGAACAGCTTTTTGGAGTTTTTAAAATTTTCGAAAAATCAAAATTTAACTTCAACTGAAAAATGAAAATTTTATGGCTAAACACTGATTTCAAAAAAAAAATAAAAACATTTCAAAAAAAAGTGGAAAAATTCACGGACTCTGTTGTTACTACTTGTTGCCACAGCTTCTTCTCTTTTGCCTTTCAAGATATTGCTTACAAAAAGAAGGATAGCCAAGTGTTATGTAAAAATGACCAAGGAGGATCCTATCTTTAAGGAGGAGGAGCTAGCTTTAGAAGTGGAATCGAATCTTTTCTTCGGCCCAGACCCCGCTTATGGAAATACACTCTCCCCAGGTCCCATGGTTAAAATATACTGAGTTTGTCGTTGTTGTTGTGGTTGATGTTGCTACGTAAATTATAACATTGAGTACTTAATTCCGTGTACTTTATACAACACTTTTTTTTTTAGTTAATCTAAAAAATTTGACATCCTTTTTGTATTGAGAAATTCTTTAATTTGAACACTTTTACCTTTACAATTATTGGCGGCAAACAAGCCCATGCCTATCTACATGGTAGCCCAGCGGCAGCAAGGTGTGTGGCTTGATTGACCAAAAATACTATCTTTTATGTGCATATCTAATCCCACACCTACTCCACTAATCTTGATAGTATTATTCACTATTTTCTACTCTAACTATATAATGAGTTATTTTCCCATGTAGTTATTGCAATTTTGCGCTATAATAATAAATTTCATAAATTAATTTTTATCACGTTAAAGTAATTGAACTACGTGATTTAAAAAATACGAATTACGGAGAAGTTAAATTAATACTTTACATCAATTTATAACATGCCACTCGCCACATAAGCGTTTTATAGAAGTATATTATAACTTTAGCCCACGTCAGAAACTATTTATATTCGTCGAAAAAAGTGTATAAAATTTACTTTGTACATAACATACAAAATGTATATATATACAAAAAAAAAAAAATTAGATTATTATTTTGAAAGCAGCTATGCAGTGTCATTTTCCACTTCTTTAACTGATTTTCTCACATTTTATTGCGTAAGGGAGTGGCTTGATTGACAAACACTGTCGATCTTTACGTGCAGGTCAGTGAGAAGTGCTGAAGTGGTAAATGATATTTATTGATTATATTAGTAGCATTATATCCTTATTATTATGGACCAACCTATCCTTTTCTGTCTACATGTTCAAGAATGGACAATATTTCATGGATGATGCACCGCACCTAATCTCTAGACTTTCTATTTTTTTTTTTTTTCGTTTTTATTTTATCTAGTATATAATATTTGCTTTGGGATCGACTAATCCGAATTCATACTCCGTAAACAAATTAAAAGGAAAATGTTTCATACCAGGATTTTTTTATTCCTGAAATCGTTTGTTATCCATTGTCTCCTACAAACATGTAATGTTATTGTAGGAATCTGTATCTTTGTTTCGTGAAAAGCCTCAAAATCGCCTAACTTCACAAAAATGCTTTTAAATGTATTTTGTTTAAAGTTTTTGTTTACAACTTTTTATAAAATTAGATGTAGCTGATAAGATATCCGGATCCGTGGCGCAATGGTAGCGCGTCTGACTCCAGATCAGAAGGTTGCGTGTTCGATTCACGTCGGGTTCAATCCCCCGATCCAAACCGGATTCCCCCCATTTTTTTTGTTTTGTTTTTTTTTTTTTTTTTTTAACTATTCCTTCACATTTTATTATTATAGTATTATTAATTTTTAGCTATTGCTTTCACTGGTTCGGACGTGAATAATGCAAGGAAAAACTTAAAATTTTTGGATTTTTCTTCTTCTTCTTTCGGAAATTCACTATCCTACTAGCTTATATCTTAAGACTTATAACATCTTTTATTTAGAGAGATTCAACCAAACCTCTCATGTGGAAGAATTTACAGAATCTTGTCCGTTACACAGAATAGATTAACTTTATTTTCTTTGAGTATAAATTCTATGCACTGACAGTTTAAAAAAGATAGGCACTATTAGATCACTTAAAATATATTATAATAGATGAAAATACGTTGATAGCGTAAAACATATTCTATTCTCCTCCTTGATTTAATTCTAACTAAAGAACCACTTCAGACATATGGGCTTAGGTAACTTGCTTAAGTAACCATCTATTAATACATTAGTATTATTAATCATAAACAGCTTGGAGGGATTAAAATTGATTAAGTAAAGTAGGAAAAGAAACACCAAGCAGCAAGCCAATTAAGCTGACTATATTCCTTAGGGTGGTGTGGTAATACCTGCAAATTCATAGTAACTAGTTAACAATAAAAGAAAATATAAACAAATTTCAGCTACAACAATTATAGTCAACCAAATTATACAGAACATTTTAAGAAACATGTAAAATTTTGGCGTAACTGGTAAAATTGCTGCCATGTGATTCGGAGGCCACGGGTTCGAGCCGTGAAAACAGCCTCTTGCAGAAATGCAGGATAAGGCTGCGTACAATTAACTTTTATGATCTAGCCCTTCCTCGGACCACGCGCATAGCTGAATCTTAGTGCAATAGGCTGCCTTTTTTTAATGCAAAATCTTCAAGAAAATGAAAAAAAAAATAATATAAAAGAAGTAGAAACAAGAAGTAGTAACAACAACAAGATAAAAAATAACAAGACTAATACGGAGATATACGAGGCTAAAAAACAACAAGATAAGAAACAACTGCAAAATAAGATGATAGAATAGCCGAAGAGAAAGAAACAACATACTATAGTAAAAGAAACCTGCAGATAAGAAGATACTAAATCTAACCCATCCACTTGAGATTAACTTTATACATACAGAATATTAATGATTAAGTCGAACATATATTTAAATCCTGAATTCATCTCTAACAGAAGCGAGACGAAATGAAAAAAAGATTAACTTACTTCCGCACTTGAATTTTCGAGGGACTCTTCGACCACAACCTTCAACAAGACGAATGAAACGATTGATATCAATAAGAGCAGCCAATTTGGGAGTAATAACACAACAAACACATTCAATATGAGTAACCCTAACACGTTCACAACACATAGGAGAAGGAAGTTTTCCATACAAAACAGGTTTACAAGCATTTATACCAATTCTTCTCTCTTCTTTACATGCTGTTTCACTCAATTTTGCACTTGCCATAATTTTCAATTCAAAGCTATTCAACAAAAATAGGACCAATAGTATGGCCATTAACATAACCCTTGATTTTCCCATTTCACTTTCCACACTCTATTCCCTATAACCATAAAGTTCTAACTCTCTTATCCCTTTTATAGTAGTTGGCTTGAATTTACGATTAGGTCATCTAAAAGATAACTATATATAATTGTTCATAATAAGTGAAAATGGTTACCTGAAAAATAAAGTAGACAACCTGCAAAAAACGGTTAAATTATATTAATAATTAATTTTTGTAAGTTATATAGGCTGACAATATAAAAAAGTGAAAATAGCTCGGACTAGTCAGTTTTCGGACTGAAATTTAAAAAATAGCCAGCGTTTGCAAAGTCATTGAAAAATAGCCACTATTTTCCTGAAACACGAAAAGTTCCAGTATAATATGCTGGATTATGGAGCCCCTGCATATAAACTTCTAACATATTATGTTGGAACTCCAACACACGTTGATACTCTAGTTTGATAGAAAGACCATGAGCTCACGTACCCCATATTTTAGGCAATAAATCCGCCCCGGTAGATACTAACAATATAAAGAATTTTTATACTACGACGTAGTTTTATATGTTGTAACGAGTACCTAGTTAGATTTTCAAGATTATAAATTCTACTTATTACGGACCAGTTATCTTTTAAATGGCCTGACAATTTGAGGGTATGATTTAGGAAGTTTCCCTCTTGTTAGAGGTGGATGCAATAAATATCTTTCCCCTTTTGTTATTTATTTGACTTTAAGAAAGCATGACATGTTCTTTCATATATACAGGGGCAGATGTAACGTGCTAGTTATGTGTTCAATTTAACCCATAATTTTTTTGCGGAGTAAAAATCTATATACAAAAATTTATTAAAATTACAAAAATAATAGATTTGAACTCATAATTTAAAAAGTATAATGGGTTCAATTTTAAAAGCCTTAAAACTAGAACTCATAGAGTTTAAATCTCGGATCCGCGTAGGCGTATAGATAATCATTTTAGAGATAGGTATAACAAATTCAAAGCATTAACGTAAAAAACAGAATAGCTCTAGTGTAGTCGGTGAATACGGATTCCGCGTGCCAAACACTTTGTGGGACATTACTTGTTTTATTCTTTCTTTTTCTGAAAAAATATCTTTTTCGTCTGCTTGAGTCGAGGGTCTATCGAAAACAGTCTCTCTATCCCTTGGGGTAGGGATAAGATTTGCGTACACTTTACCCTCCCCAAACTCCACTTATAGGATTTTACTGGGTTGTTGTTGTTGTTTCTGGAAAAAAAAATGATATTTTGAAAAACTTAAGAGTTTATTAGTCTGATCAAGAGTGGACTTTTAAAGCACTCTGATTGGCATTCCGAGTCTTTGAATATGTTCATATACAATAGTTAAATTATACTTGCGTGCAAAATTTGATTTCAATCCGAGGTATTTAAGTATAATTCGAACGCTTGATTGGAAGTATAAAAATTTATGAGCTTAAGAGAGTTTCTAAGCCACACCTAAAAAGAGCCATACTTGTTCCGTTTCAAAAAGAATGAAGGAGTTTGGAGTATGAAGGTCAGATTTTTTCTTTTTTTGGTCGCTTGTAAAATTTTATTGACCGACCGAAATCGGTCAGAAATTGCGACCGACTTCGGTCGCTATTTATTACCGACCAGCCTAATTTCGACGAATTAAAGTCGGTCAGAAATCAATCGGTTTTTTCAGTTTTTTGTCCTATTTCGATCGATATTTCTAGACGGTTTTAGGCATTTCTCTAGCAGTGATATACTTTGTCATTGACTAGGGAAGTTTCGTTGTTTTTTATTTTCTATGTAAAAAATGTAGATGTCAAGCAAGTGATGAAGACAAATACTGCTAATTGCTTCTTGTTGACTATTATTTATAGCCTATAACCTTTGATTTCAAGAAGACTTTGGAGTCGTTTGGTAGGGTGTATAGGAATAATACTGAATATGGTATATTAGTAATATTGGTACTAGTAATGCTGAGATTAGTTATGCTAGGATTATTTTTTATCGATTGTTTGGTTTGACGTATTAAAGGTTTTGAAAGGGTAATTCTATCTTTATTCATGTTTATCCATATATTAAAAATTATGATATTACTAATTTCATGGTTTGCTATGTATAAGAATAGTACTGAAAACACTACCAAACAAGGTATTAGTAATATTACTAAAGCTAATAGTAATATATCGTTTTCCCTAATAAAATCCTACCAAACGAACACATGATTAATGACTTAAGTGAAGTGTGGATTTCAATCTTTGACAATTGACATTATTGAATAATTAAGCCATTATATTTGAAAAGTTTTATCAAGTAGTAATAAAGATCATTAAATCAACAATAGTAAATCCCATATTTAGTAGTCATACTCAATTTATTAATCAATGTGACCTTCAGACACTACTACGATAACAACAACGTCTTTATTCCATACAAGTCGGGATCAACTATATGAATTCTTGATATTTCATGTCGGTCTGTTTTTAAGCTCACTCTCTATGAGGATCCAGAAAATCGTCGTTGGTGTCAATTTCAGACTCGAGGTCACCCTCTGTGCCATCGACGTCTGTTGGCACGTCAGATTTTGACACTTCTCCTGCTGTCTTGGCCTCTTGTATGATCCGCAAGATTTCTTCCACGCGTTGCTGTGGTTGATCGGAAATTTCTACGAATCTTGAATTTTCACAATCTATCAGGTCTTTTGACAGATTCTTTAGGAACCAGGAATGTTGCTTTATTTCTGGAATGGTGATCCTCTGTACATTGATAATTGAAATGTTTTTAAAAGCTAATTTAAGCAAAGCCATATCAATAGCACAATATGTGTGTACAATCATTTGTTGTCAAAAGCAGAGACGGATTCAGGATTTGAACTTAATGAATTCGAGTTAAAATTCTAGCACAACTCGTTTGATGTACTAGGTTCGAATATATTATTTGTACTTCTTTAGTGAACTTTTAACATATACCAACTCGTATATTAAGTCCGTCCTTGTCTAACTTTACGACTGCTAGTGACCCCTCTACCTATTGCATAGATCCGCCTCTGCCCAATACGAATAGTTCTAGCCCCAAAGAACTATGCAAAACAAAGAGATCTTACTTCTAATGTGATATGATATTCAATGAAACAACGACTACTACTATTACGCCTTAATCCAGTGGTGGAGACACACTTTAGCAAGGGAAGCCATTCGACATTACGCAGAAAAAATCATTTTGTGACATGAAGTAAAGCCTTAAAATCACAACTTCCCAAACTTAAACTACTTAAACTCCGAATTATGACAATAAGACAATACTACTTGCCCCAATCTTATGAAAGCCACTACTTATTCCCAAGCAAGTCGGGTGTTGTATGACTCTTAACCATCCACGTCGCTTCATTTAAACTCATCTTATTCCAATATTATATATGATATTCAACGAAGCTTTATTGATTACAAAAAACCTAATTTATGAATCTTTCACTAAAACCTTGTACACATTTGACATGTTATTTCAAGAAAAGAGAGTTACCTCGGAGGGGTTTGCGACGAAAATTCCAGAGAGGAGGTTTCTACATTCACCAGATATTCTTACATAATCTGGTATAGAGTACTGAGCATTCTTTATTCTCTGAAAAAGAAAAAGAAAGGATAAATCCTTAAGTTGTTAAACGCACAACAGTTATATACAGTTAGACGTCTCTATAACAGCATCCCTATAGAATAGTCATTGATCACTATAAAAGCCAAGTTTTTCTCGAACCGATTTTTATAATATAGGTCATCTATAACAACATTTCACTAAAGCATCCAAAAAATATCGGAATAAGCGCGGCTGTTATAGAAAGATTTGACTATATCAGTTAACAGAATATTAAAACATTGGTTGAGAACTCAAATCAAAGACTTCATAAACTAACCTCAATGGTTTTACGAAAATTTCTTGGATCTTCAGGATCTTCAAAAGGGTATGCTCCTATTAACATCACATATAGTGTCACCCCACATGACCATACATCTGCAATCTGTAAAATATAGAACTTCCAAATAAACAGAATGTTCCTAGTGAAACAGTGGCGGATGTAGCTTATTAGCTACGGATTCAACTGAACCTGACATTTTCGACATGTAACATGTATATAAGAGCAGCTCGGTGCACTAAGCTCCCCTATATGCAGGCAGGGGCGGATTTACATGGACCCAAGCATTGTCAGGGGACACCGCTTCGTCCAAATTTTTTACTATATATATATATATAAACATATATATAAAATAATAAGTAAAACAGAAATACAAGATAAAATCATTAAACGTGACACCACTTGCATCATAGCTCAGTAGTCTAGTGGTTGACAGCTTCAAGTTTGATGTGAGAGGTCTTGGGTACAAACTCCCTTGGCTCTAGAAAAATATTTTTTGACTGTTACGCTTATGCTAGAAATAGTGACACCGCTTATGACAAATCCTGCGTACGCCACTGTATGCAGGGTCCCGAGAAGGGTCTGCCTTAACCTGCATTTCTGCAAGAGGCTGTTTCTACCGCTCGAACCTGTAACCTCCTGATCACATGGCAGCAACTTCACCAGTTACACCAAAGCTCTCCTTCAGACACGGAACATGTATATACATGTTGAAAACGTGAATGTAACGTGAATGAGTTGTTCTTTTCTTATATAGAACTTTCAAATGAGCATAATGTACCTAGTGAAACAGTGGCGGATGTAGCTTATTAGTTTAGGATTCAACTGAACCCGATATTTTCGATACGGAACATGTATATACATGTGAAAAATGTGAGTGTAACAAGAATGAGTTGTTCTCTTCTTATATGGTAAAGGCAGTCTTCGACTATTAATTAAGTTAAACTCAAGGTCCATTTTTTTTTTCTAAGATGTAATAATCTAAAAAGAGTATTCGTACCTTCCCATCATATTCCTTCCGCGAGAGGACCTCAGGTGCAATATAAGCTGGTGTTCCAACAGCCGACTTAGGTTGCGAATGCAACAAACCAGACTATATGACAAAGAAAATGTATAGTTACTACCTATTATATTATTAAAGAAAAGATTAGCGACGAATTTCATAACAGAAAGCAAGAAACCTTGGAATAACCAAAATCGCATATTTTTACACGTGGCGTTGGACTTCCATCAAGGAGTGTATTCTCCAGCTTTAGATCCCTGTGACAAATTTCCTACAATTGAAAAAGAAACTCATGAAAAAAAGATAACAAACATAACAAAATGGAAAAGTACTTCAATTTATGAATTTTACCATTGAATGACAGTAACTAACTCCAGATATTAACTGTTGGAAGAAGAAGCGAGCCTATTTTTTCGGAATAACAAGAATGAAAATTAGTACAACATTTATATTATTATAATATACAGAAATAAAATAACAAATTGGAGATCTTTAGAACCTCATCTTCACTAAATCTACCAGCACTGCATATTTTAGCAAAAAGTTCACCACCTGCTGCATATTCCATAACAATTGCTAAATGTGTTGGAGTTAACAAAACCTGCAACAAAAGCGCGCACGTTCAGTGACCATATGTGAAATTAACAGCAACGCAAATGGCTCCTCATAATTGGAGTCTGAAGAAGGAAATGTGTACGCAGACCTTACCAATACCTTAGGAAAGTAAAGAGGTTGTTTCTGAAAGATGCTCGACTCAGTTTAGTATTAAAAAATGCATTTGCATCAGTAACGGTCAAAATTGCCTAAGTACTATATGAATATGAGCAACTTTGTCCTCCGTTGGACTTTTGGCCTAATATTACCTCATCTTATAAAAGTTTTGTTTTTGGCCTTGATTCTTATGGAGCTCGAGCCTGAGTGATAATTTTAAACTATAGTCAAAAGTTGAGGAGTAAATTCAAACCCTTTTTTCTCGAAGAATTTGGACAAATGGAGTCCATCCATTTCACGTTTCACCATGGCAAATACGAGACGATTTGCTAATGACAAGAATATAAATTGACCAAAAATTTAAAGGATAGCAAAATTAAATAATTTGCAATAGTACTAGGGAAAATTTGGACATTTTCCTTTTAATGAAATCAAGTGTTCATAGCAACAAAAGAGTAGGTATTTACCTCTTTAAATCTGACAATATTGGGATGCTTTAATGATCTATGATTTATAATTTCCCTCTGCACATTCTCATCAATCTGAAACAAGAAAAAGAATCTGTATCTGTTAAAAAAGACTATAACATAACCAAAAGAATTAAGTGCTCTTGGTTTAATTGGTTCAAAGTAGCTGATACGCATTAAGTCCTCAAAAATACTTTTACATGCAGAAATTGATCTTATAAATATGCACTTACGATGTTTCGATAGAAATGTTGAAACAGAAAATTAAAATATCAAAGTCAGTACATTCCCAAACAATTGAAATATCATTGAAGAAGCAAAATAATTGATACTCCTTCTGGTCCACTTTAATTAATTTTTTGACTGTTTTCGCACATATTAAAGCCCCATTTGTCCATAAATAATTTTTTTTTTTAAAAAATGTGTTTATCCATAAAATTTTGCAAGTTTAATCGAAATATTCGAGAATGAGTGTTTCAAAAAACCATAATATTTTTGAAAAATAATCGAGAATGAGTTTTTCAAAATTTTCAGAAAATTTCTCTTTCCCCCCTTTACAAACTATAATATTTTTTTCAAGTGAAATGCATGTCCAAACATAATTTCAATTAAATTTTAAATACCATTTTTCAACTTAACTCCAAATATTACTTTTTTCAAAAACCATAATTTTTATGTCCAAACACCTGCTACTAAGTAATCCATCTTTTAACATTAATAAAAATTAATCATATTAACTTTTACTATTTCTTTAATTTATTAATCGAAAATATAAGGTACTCCGATACTCTTTAATTACTCCAATGACAACTTTGGAAAAAAAAGGTTAATTCCTACTTGATATCAGAAAAAATTAAATATTATGAACCACAAAAAAAATCCAAAAAATCAATTAAAATGAACATGTAGGAGTAATGAAAACTACCTTATTTCCTCTTTCAATGTATTTGACAGCAACAAGCTCCTTTGTTTTCTTGTCTTTGACAAGTCTAGCCACCCCAAAATGCCCAGAACCAAGTTTTTTCAATGGCTCATATCTCTCCTCCATTTTTCAACTCAACTAAAAATCAACAAATAAACAATTTTTGAAATCTTGAAATGTAAAAACACTCAAAAATTGTAAAATCTTGACCAATCCTAGCTAATGAAATTACTCAACTCTCACTACTAGTTATATATACTGAGGAAGAGATGCACCAATTTTTTTAATAAACATTTCGTGAGACCACTACTCTCTTTAATAAATAATGAAAATTATTTTTTGAAATAATAAAACAACTTTAAGAATACATGAACATTTGTATATATATAATATTAAAGGACACATATATTACTAATTATTAAGGGGTTGGCTTCAAACTTCAAAGTTCATTCAATCTATGAAGACATTTTCTTCAAAAGATTCTATGTCTGACACTGTGTTGTTTGTCTAGTTTAAGATTGTAATAAATGGTTGTCGATAACTTTTTAATTTTCAGTATTTTACTAAGGTTTAGTTTAAGATTGTAAATGGTTGTCGGATAAGTTTTTAATTTTCAGTATTTTATTGAGGCTTGAAGTTGCACCGAGGTTAATTTTTACATTGACGATGTAATAATTATCTAAGATAAACAATATAGTAGTATCAATAATCTGATTGATAAAAATAAAAACTAATAATATTTTTTATATTATCAGTAATTTAAATTCTTTTATTAAACGTGCGTCTTACGTAGAAACATTATTGCTTTTTGTTTTTGTTTTTCAATCGGAAGCCAGTACCCGCTTTAAGCCCATCTAATTCGAATTTACGTCACGTAAAATTTGTTAACGGGGAAAACGCTTCCTGCCAGTATTTCTTTTTTATTTCTGGCTCGCACCCCAGACCTATTGTTAAGGATGAAACGATCATTCCCACCACAACTTTTGATGGTGGACCCTTTGTTACATGTTAGTGACTTGGGGTTGTAGCTTTTTAAAGAATATTATCCATTGACAAGGAATAAGACGGAAACAGGAACTACTTATCGAAGCCTTGAAAGCGATTTCCGCCTGCTTGGGTGCAAATCGTTAAGACCAGTCGCTCCGCAAGGTTCTGCAGCACCTCCAAACACGTGCACTCGTGGCTGGAAGTTTGGAATTTGCACAAAATAATTTGCCAGCTATTGGACATAATTTTGGCCTCACGTATATCTTGCGTAGGGGGGCAAATCGACCCTTGAGGACCAATTTCTCATGTTCACGAGACCACTCTCTTTCACTAGCTCTTTACAAGCCTAACAAAGAGCAATTTAATATAAAGAGAAGGAAAAGACTTTCCACCACCAACGAGGGACACTTTGTCTTTTACAAAAAACAAAGACGTAAAGAAGAAAAAGGGACCACAAAGAAATCTTTCACTTTGCATTATAAAGAATACCAACAAACAGTAGTTGCCATGTTGTTCCCTTCACAAATCATAGCTCATGCACAAAAAACTTTGTACAAATAACAAATAGAGTTTAAGTTATGTGCACTGACCGTGCACAGATTGTTTACACCATAAGATTGACCAGACGCCTATTATCACTTTGTACACTACCAGAAATAGCTGTAGTTCAACAGTAACGATTACAGGAGTAAAACCAAACAAACATCACTGCCTATTCAGTAAAGGGACCTTCTCCAACCCGATAAATACAAACACCCAAGGGGCCGTTTGGTTGGGAAATCAGTTATTCCATGATTAATTATCTCGGGATTAGTTATTCCGGGATTAGTTATTCCACCCTCCCACGGGATAAAAAAACAGTACAATCCCGAGATAACTAATCTCGGAATTAGTTTAGTTATACCACGATTTGTCCCAACCAAACCTGAGATAACTCATCTCAAATTTAATCCCGGGATAAATTATCCCTTATCTCTCGTACCAAACGAGCACTAAAAGAATACAAAGAGATCCAAACTGGAACCGGGAATAACAATATACAAAGCATGCCAAGAAGTGTTGATACAATTATGAGATGCTTTTAACTGAAGGAGGCCATGACAATCTCCTGTGGCTCATACCATCACCTTTTGCAATTTCGCTACCTTCTTGCGGCTCACTTTCTTGCCTTCTCAAGCTTCCGACTGCTAAATCATCAAAGCTCGATTCGGTTCTCAATGGGGGAGGAGTCACGCAATCAGTATTTCCAACATTTGTTTGAGAAGGATTGTTGCTCGGTAATGTAGCCAAGGAAGAAGAATGACCAACTCTCAAAGCCTGGAGCGTTGCGAATGACTCCCTCATTGCAGACATGGCTTCAAAGAATATGGTGCAAGAAGCCAAAGCAACAGGAATTGGACGAAGCATTTCCTACATTAATTGAAACGTCAAACATTAAAAATAAATGGAGCTTGGTAGATTATCTAGAATATTGGAACCTCCTTTTCATATCCAAATATGAGCAGCGGCGGATGTAGTGTTTTACCCACGGGTTCAATTGAACCCATAACTTTCGATGCAGAGTAAAAATTTATATGTACAAATTTATTAAAATTGCAAAAATAGTAGATATGAACACATAACTTTAAATATAATGGGTCCAATACTAAAAACCTTAAAAGTTGAACCCATAAGGTTTAAATCCTGGATCCGCCTCTGAACATGAGAATTCATGAAGTTCCCTAACATTCTTTTCTAATAACCGATAAATCCCCGAACGCTAATGGTGCACGGTTAAAAACTTGATGAATAATGGGTTTACTCCACTTAAATACAAGGCTTTTGTTGGCAGTAAGGTTTGAACCTGTGACGTGCACCTAACCCACACATAACGCATTGCGCTCTTACCACTAGACCAAAGCCTTGGCCAGAAGTTCTCTAACATTCTTCATGGCATTCCGCAGAGTAACAAGGAATAATGTTTGCATCCTATATGCACTTCGAGGATTCAATAACCCAGTTATGCAATAAACCAGAACGCAATACTGCACTAGTGATCTTATGGTTCCTAGTTCCTTTAGTGGTTACAACTTCTTGGACACTTATCTGAGCACATACAAACATGTGTTGCTTCTATATAGATTCATACACACTAACATCTAATTGCATTATCAATTTTCTGTGCCTATTCGACAGTTATTGCCCCTGCTAACTACACCACACTTTGTTTTTCTTCTTTCCTTCTTATTGGGTTTCAGAATTTCTTTCCATCAAAGAGTATGTAGAGCTACAGTGACATGCCCGTCCACAAATGAAAATAAACATTCTTTTTGCATCAAACAAATGGAGAATTAAGAAATGAGTATGAACAAACACCTGACAACAGTCACCAGGACAGGTATGTGCTAACGTGATGATGCTATTTACCCTTACTGATTTAGGAATCCTCAGATGCTAAACAAAATAATAGTTTCCGAACAAACACTATTTTTGGTACAACATTACGAATAATACTGCATTACTCAAACCACCATGAGAAATAAGTTTTATTTTTACAATATATGAAGATAAAGTTTATAGAAGAATTGGAAACAAGAAGTGCATACCCCCCATACTGTTGGTGGTTCTTTAAATTTCTGACTCCATTGAAGATCTTCTATAGAGGCCGTTAAAGCACCATAATCACTAGCAGCCCTCATCAGCAATTCCGAAAACTGTTTCTGCACTATTCAATAACGTTAGGTATCTATCTATTGGCTCGTCACACAGCTGAGTGGTAAAATGAACAGTTGAAAAAGCTAAAGACTGACACAGAAGCATCCGAGTTCTTGCTCTCAGGGATACTCTGAGACATGTCAGTCAAAGTGTAAATACTGACTCGAGTCAGTGTTTTAAAAGGTAAATATTATAAAGTAGGGTGTGTTAGAAGCAAAGTGGCAGTTTAATTCAGAATATTATAATTGGTTACTGGTTAGTCCCTCGTCAACGAAATAAAAGATGTAGATTACATCCTTCAACTATAACTAGGTGCGTCTTGTATTCAACTGTCATCATGTTATCAAAACATCTCTTCTCTTATTCTGGGTGTTTCAAGTCTCTACCAAGATCATAGAGCCTTTAATATCATGTGAAAATAAATGGAAAAACCTCTTTGACTTGGTTGGTGACATTACACAAAAATCTAGTATGATATGGTAAGTAATTATTTTCTACTTATAATAAGGATGGTTATTCTCCAACAAACAAACAGACCCTAATGTCATATAAATAATATCCTAGAATATCATATAGAATATTCTACAACGTCATGCTATTCAAATACAATGAATCCAATCAATTGTAATCTATAAAGTTCTTCCACATAACTAAGTTGATTTTTCCTAATGTTCAACAAGACAATATTTGCGCAAATATGATTAAAGCTCTTCAGTAGTTGGTATAGATATGGATAACCATCTTTCTCTTGCGATCTAGATATTCATGGAAGATAAGCTGATTTTATATGAAGCTAGCAAGTAACAAACCTGATATTCAGCTTCAACAGGAATGCAATCCAACGAATATGGTTGTTGAAGGCGAGCTATTATGCGGTCCTAAGAAACCCGCAGGAGAAGTTTATCAAACACGGCAGCAAAATGAAGCAATTAAGTAAAGAAACGACAATGACAAAATAAAGAGATAAGAGGATTCTATTATGTAATTCTGCTATAGGATGAAGTTTGCTTCACTGCACATCAAATAAAGTTGTCAATGCTCTTTGCTAGAAGCAACTGCAAGCTAATGCAAGCAACTTAACCAATTGACACAATTAGGATTGATGCCTCCCCATGATATAAGGGAATTTGGTTTAGTTTCAAAAAGGTGGACGGAGGAGATCATAATGAAATATTTGAATATCACCAAATGTAAAATAAAGAAGAAAATAGAAGTTAAATTACAGATCAGGTCAGTTACCTTGTTATGAATAACGTCCTTCAAAATAGTAGTAATCCTTTGCAATGTTTCGATCTTCTTTTCCATTTCACTGACATGTGTCAGATGAGCAACATTTTTGTCCTCCTAAAGTTGTAGCACAGTACTGTGTTAGTTCATGATATCATCTAAAAGAGTTAAGTTTTCAGGTTAGCAAAGTGTTGAAAATCAAATATCAACAATTATTAGTCCTTCCCAACTCAATTTATAATGTCCAATCACTATAGGAGTCCACAAGGAAGCGAAAAGAAGCGAAAAACAAATATTAAGTACAGTTTGAGTTAAACTTACAGGTAAGGAAGCTGCAAAACCTCTCTGCGCCCAATCCTAATTCAAACTCAAGATGGTTTCTAGTGTTAAAATTTTAGGTTTTTCTTGAATGTAGTAGTATTATATTTTTTAGTGCAAGATGTCATAATCCAGAAGACTAAGTTATTGGGCATTTAAGGTAGACATAGACGTGTTATACTACTGAACTTGTTTTCCCAAGATGAAAAAAGTATTAACATTAGAGGTCCAAGCTCGTCGGAGAACGCATTACATTACTGATCACCTATCTTGACCAATTTACCAAACTATTAAATTGAGCTGCCAACCGAATGTGAGCTAGTCCCTAACTATAGCACTGAATCTCTTTATGCATTTGAATACTCGGATGACTAATAGTAAATAGAGAACGACATCTAACGGGTATTAATTGATACAAAAACAAATAATTGTACATTGTTCAAAGGAAAGAACGTTTTTTTTTATGGTTAAGTTATTTGATAGAATGATTTCAAACTCAGATTGGCCGGACAAATCATGTGCTGACCTCCATTACAAAATTTAAAAACTAATTTAGGGAAGTTCTCGGATTATTTTGAACGATTTGGTACCCATCCCCTGCTGAAATGGATAGGACATCTATATACTAGGGTCAAGTGAAAAGTTAAGTGATATAAAATTATACTGTCAGAAAGCGTGTTCACTGGATTCAAAACCCCATTTCGTGTTGGGTAATTTTGAGGAGCATGTAAAACCTTACAAAAATAGATCAATTTCAGTAGAATCTCAACAAACGTCACCTTTCGACCTTGAAGTTCCACTTGTAAATCTGCAATTTTCCTTTGAACAGCAGTTAGTTCCTTCAAGTCCCTTATCAAATCATCACCCTTTTCACCAGTGGTGGTGGATAAATTTTGGATCTCCTCCTATACAAGGGGAACATTGTTTAGTTCCGATAAATATAAGTACAAATAAAGCTCAAATAACCATCTTAAAAAAGCAAACACTACTACTACTACAACAACAACAACTACGGCTAGGTCTTAAAGAGTTAGGGTCGGTTATATGAATCCTTACGAATGTTACTCCATTTAAACTCATCTCATGCCAATATTATGCAGCTACAAATAAATCGTAGAAGAAGTTCTCAATATATTTTAAACATTGAAATCTCTAAAAGGCTAAACCGCTCCTAGAAAGCATAGGACCTATATTAAAAGTGCTAATTTGTCTAAAACATATTCTCAACTAAGAAACCAAAAACACAAGGATGAAAGAAAAGAGAAGCAAGGCCCACGGAGAAAACAAAACAAAACAAACAAAAAGTTAAGAAAAGGAAAAGAAACCTGCAATGGGGAAGGGCTCAACCAATCATGAAAGCATAGATAAACTGCGATATTAAAATCCTCCTAAATTAAATTCAAGTATAAAACAAATTCAGAGTTCCAGCGTGAAATATCCACTCCTCTTTTTTACAGTGGTGTCGCAGCTATCTTGTCGGCACCTCAACTATTCCAATGGGTACCTGCAACCTCCCACCGGTTTATATCACAGGATACCTCTGTCACCACGGCTTAGGCTGGTGTTTCTTTACCTCCGGTTAAAGTGGAATATTCACTTTTTAGCAAGAAACATCTAGAATCTTGAGTTAACCATGTAAATTCCACCACCCCCTAAATTGTGATACTAAAAGCATAGATAAATTGCGATACTAAAATCCTCCTAAACAAAATTCAAGTATAAAACAAATTCGGATTGCAACGTGGAATATTCACTCTTCTTTGTTTGTGATGTCGGGGCTAGCTTGTTGGACCTCGACTATTCCACCGGGTATCTGCTATCTACTAACAGTTTATAGTACTGGATAACTCTGCCACCAAGGCTTAGGCTGGTGTTTCTTGCCTCCACTTAAAGGGGAATATTCACTTTTTAGCAAGAAACATCTACAATCTTGAGTAAACCATGTAAATTCC
>NC_031998.1:2989362-2993375 GCF_001879085.1 Nicotiana attenuata
AAACCATAGTAAACTTCCCTACCCCCCCCCCCCCCCCCCCAAACAAAAAAAAATCAACCATTTCTTAGCAGCATTTTAATGTTGCATCTCAATTTTAGTCGAAGACATTTCTAATCATTTTAGTTTTCCTTCAGCAAAACCCAATAACCTAAATGTAACTAACAAAACGGTCAAATTTCACGTACATCGCAATCAGATCAATCGCAACCAAATAGGACCCAAATTTTAGTAAAATGGGAATTCATCAACAGGTTTTCATTTATAACTATTGATAACAATAACGTTACGAACTTCTAAAGGCACTATAAATAGGGACATGAAAAAATGGACCTGTGAAGGAGGAGGACGAACAGAGAAGCCAAGTTCAGAAGCAATAGAGAGTGCATCCGACATCCCACCAATTCGTCTCATTGGTTTTCTTCCAATCATCTGCATTTTGCGCTCTCTCTTTCTTCTTTCTCTCTCTATAACGACTACTACAAATTTTGAACTTCACTTCTTTGGATTTGGCCACTAAACTAACAAAATGACCCGGCCCAGTTTAAGCGAGATAGGGGTAGAAATGACATAAGTACAATTCTAAAGTAATGCTATTTAGAAATTAGCCAGTGTATTGTGTATTTTAGTGGGCGTTTGGACATAAGAATTATAAAATTCCCAAAAAAAGTGAAGAAAAAAAATTTCAAGTGAAAATGGTATTTGAAAATTAGAGTTGTGTTTGGACATGAATATAATTTTGGGTTGTTTTTGAAGTTTTGTGAATGATCTGAGTGAAAATTTTGAAAAATACACTTTTTGGAGTTTTTCAAATTTTCGAAAAATTTCAAAATGCATCTTCAAGTGAAAATTGGAAATTTTATGAACAAACGCTGATTTCGGAAAAAAAGTGAAAAAATTTCCAAAAAAGGGAAAAAAATTTATGTCCAAGCGGGCTCTTAGTTTTCTTGTTTAGTTTTCAGGACACAAAGTCCTGAAGTTAAGATCATTAATTCAAATTTTTAGGACAGTTAATCCCTAAATAGCAGTCCTAAACATGGCTATTTGTGTACTTTCCCCGAGATAGGGATATGTTGGACTCGGGTTGAGCTCGTTAAGCAGTTGAACTAGGGGCATTTGCATCTATACCCAGTTTTTGGGTCACAATTTAACTTATACCCGCTTTGCAAAAAAAAAAATTGCAAGCGTACCCACTTTTCAGGTAACTTCAGACATACGCGGCCTGAAGTAGCAAGAATTTATGTCTGAAGTTTGAACTTCAGAATTTTTCGCCTGAAGTGTGACCTTATCAAAGTAAAACTTAAGATATTTTCGTCTAAAGTTTGGCCTGACTTGCAAAAGCAATCAAAAACTTCAATTCATAAGCAAGGGCAAACTTCAGTTCAATTGTGTATGTCTAAAGTTTGAACTTCAAAATTTTTTGCCTGAAGTATAGCCTTATCAAAACAAAACTTCAGATATTTTTGTATGAAGTTTGGCTTGACTTGCAAAGGCAATCACGCAAACTTCAGTTCATAAGCAAGGGCAAACTTCAGTTCAATTGTGTACTTTAGATATTTTTCTATGAACTTCAGCCATTTCGATATAAACTTCAGATATTTTGACATAAACTTCAGACATTTGGTTATGAACTTCAGATATTTGGATAAGATTGTCAAACATATGGGTTATATACTTCAGATACTAAAGTATAAACTTCAAACATTTGAGTCTGAAGTTAGACGCTGCTATTGGCGAACTTCAGATGCCCAAGTCTGAGGTTTTATTTAATAATTCCAGTCCGGCGAGTGTGGGGGCAGAAGAGAAAGGCAAGACTACCAATGAAACCATGTATTACCAAGAAACGCAAATTTGGAGAGCAAAGATGACGGTTTTATTTCATGCATTAGCCATGAACTAAGAGATACAGTTCAGCGTGAACTCTGAAGATCCTAAACTGGAGAACTTATCAGAAAAAAGAGGAGGAAGAAGGGAAGGCATAGGTCAGGAGAAAGAAGATGAGGCGTTTGAAGTTGTTAAACTTAGGGTATAGATTAAATAGTTTTAAAAATATGAGTATAAATTAAATAGGGGCGATCAAATAGAGCGTCCCGTGCAATTTTTACGTTGAACTGGACTGAGACCACGATCCACGTTTCCAAACTTTAGTGGGCGAATTTGGGCCCAAGTCAGCCCACCTGCGAGGCCTACTTTCACCTATTTTGCTGCTGTTCCCCATTTGCACTATCCCTTTCACCTTTAAATTTTCTTCTTTCACTTATACATAGTTGTTTACCGGTAAAACGGTACAATTGAATTTATAACATGATGTATAGATACGCGAATTAAATGATCCGTGAAAATAATATAATGAATAACAAAAGGGAATAAAATAAGAACAATTGAAGAAAAGACAAGCTTAGGCATTAGAATGTTCCTACCGGGATCAAGAATAAATAAAAAATCTCGACAACACTTGTATAAAGCTTGAGAGAAAGAATATTAGTCTTTTGTTATCAGTCTTTCTTGATGTCTTACAATAGAATGAAAGCGTCTATTTGTACTAGAACTATGAGGTGTATAATGAATCAATTATGCCCCATTAATTACCGATACTAATGCTACAATAAAAGGTAATAAAAAGGTGTTAAAGAATAATAAAGCCTAATAAAGACTAATAAACACATGAGGAATCTTGGGGTCTTCTGTAACGTTTCTGTAAAGGTCATATCTTGAATTGTTTCTTATCCGATCACAGGTTTGTATCTGGTGTGAATATGGTTGAATCACTGTTGATTGGTCATCATTGATACGTGTTGCATCCTGATTCACCCATCTTCTGAGATTGGTTTTTACCGTATATAATAGTAGAGCATGCGCAAGCCCTGATTATGTAATTTATGTTGATATCCAAACAGAGGTAGATTTAGGATTTGAAGTTTAGGAGTTTTGTGCCAACCTTAACTTAATATAAATTAATAATTGGGTCCACGGTCAAATATTTATAAATTATTTTTAAATACATATATAGAGCACCACCTTTATCTTGTATATCTCTGGTAAAATTTCAAAGAATAAAAGTAGATTTTGTTAAGAGTTTTTACATCTTTTGCTAACTTATTTGAACATGTTCTTTTCTTGACCATATGCTTTTGAAATCAAAAGAATAAAAAATTATACCTAGTCTGTCAAAAAAGGCCATGTCTTACCGTTTTTTGTTGACCAAATTAAAAGGTCATGGGGATTGCTGTGAGAACGTGTCTGCTCCTTTCCTTTTTCTTTTTCGAGTTTGAACGTCAAAAGATTATTCTTTCCTTGGGATAAATTCAAAAATAGACAAATTTATAAGTGGTCGTTCAAAAATAGTCCAATTTCAAAAGTAATCGAAATTTAGCCACTTTTCATATAAAGATAAATCTGAGCGAAAACATTGTTCAAAACCCAGAAAAGATGCCAGTATATTATGCTGGAGTTCCAGCATAAGTATCCTTGAACTCCAGCATATTATGCTGGAGTTTCAGGCTAAGTATGCTGGAACTCCAGCATAAGTACACTAGAACTCCAGCATAATATACTGGAGTTCCAGCAAAGAATACCGGTCCAGTATAATATGCTGGAAGTTCATACACAAGTGCTCGAATCTCTAGTATATTATGCTGGAACTTTCTGTGTGTTGGAATTCCAGCATAATATGCTGGAAGTTCATACATAGGTGCACCGAACTCCAGTATATTATGCTGGTCCGGTCTCTGTTGCAGCAAGATAGTGGCTGTATTTCATTGACTTGGTAAACGCTGGCTACTTTTGAATGACCAGTCTGAAAACTGGCTAGACCGTGCTATTTGTACTCTTTCCTTGTGTTTGGACCTCAATTTATCACTTTTGGGTTTTCATATGGTGTCTGTTACTCGCACTAGAATCTCAATTAATTTGGATTCGCACTACGTAAAGACCCATTAAAGAAGAGGTGCTTCCTACTAGAATATATATATATATATATATATATATATATATATATATATATATATATATATATA